>NC_053393.1:547753243-547973695 GCF_905171765.1 Bufo bufo | reverse complement strand
CACTTGCAGATGATTTTTCTGTAAAATAAGCGCCGCGGACTACACAATTTTAACAAATATACAAAATATAGGTAGTCCAGAGGTAATTTTCCTGAGGGTTCAGGAAAGGTTAGGAAAGGCGGGGTTTTCAGGGGAAGGGGCAGAGCTAACGTCAGAGGTGGAGCTAGTCCACCTATATAAGCCCACATTAAGAGGAGTACTTCCTCTTCTGAGCAGAGAGCTAAGGCTACAGTTCTGTGACTGCTACTACTACTTGAGCAGAGAGCTAAAGCTGCAGTTCTGTGGCTACTACTACTAAACGTAAAGTTTTTTTCTAGATGGCGTCCCCTAACGGTGATCAGCGCGGGAAATCTGCCCACAAGCAGAGACATTTAGTCTGCGCTTCCTGCGAGATGCCAATGCCGGACTCCTATGAGTACAATAGGTGTCCGTTATGTCGTCCCCCTTCTGTCGCAACCCACCGTAAGCGACATGTTTGGGTGGATGAAGGAATTTATGGGAAATTCTATTTCCGAAATTAAGAGCGCCCTCGCCTCCAAGAGATCAAGAGCATCATCTACAGATTCGATGCCCATGCTGGAAGCAATCCCCGTGGACGACCATTCTTCCTCTTCCTCGGACGACGAAGATTCATTGTTCCTGTTTCCAGCTGAAAAAACTCAAATGCTTTTACGCTCCATCCGATCAAGGGATCGTGATGTTGAGCAAGGGGAAGCTCCGCCATCCACCTCTAGGGGGTTAAGAACCTTCAAAGTGGACGAAACCCTTAAGCGTTTCATGCTTACTGAATGGAAACATCCAGAGAAGGGTCCAGTCCGCAACAAGAGGTTCAAACTCATGTTTCCTCTCCACGAATCGGAGTCCGACCTTTGGGTACCGCCTCCAAAGGTCAATAGGGCAATATCCAAATTGTCCAAAAGGACCCTAGTCCCGTCAGATGACGGTAAGTAATCTCCAGGACCCGTTAGACCGTAGGGTCGAATGCACCTTAAGGCGCAATTATTCTGCTGCGGCAGCCTCCGCGTCAGTAGCTGTTACCTCTTCTGAGACCGCGGACTTTGTACGCTCCCGCATCCAAAGAATTCAAGCTGACCTAGAGGCCGGAGCGGCCAGAACGGACATTCTGGATCAATTTAAGACCCTCCTGTTAGGAGCAGATTTTCTATGTGACGCCTCTGCGCAGCATTTGAAGCTGGCTGCGAAAAGTATGGCGCTTTCTTCTGCCAGCCGTAGGCCCCTCTGGTTACGACCATGGGTCGCTGATAACACCTCTAAGTTCAACTTATGCGGCCTGCCCTATGAGCCAGGAAGGCTATTTGGCTCTGAGCTGGACAAGCTCATGGAAAGCTTGGCAGATAAAAAAAAAATCTCCCTCAACAGTCCTTTCGGGGTCGCAGTAGGTCTAGAAACACAAGACTTCAGGGCCTCTCGAGATCCCAGAGACGTCAGGCGTCCTCCAGACGTGGACGTGGTCGTGGTAGGGGCAGCGAACGCAAGGCGGACCTATGACTCTCCCGCTTACCTTCCCCCTTCCCCTCCAGACCCTCCATGCGATGCACAACTTCCAAGTGTTCCTCCGGTCGGAGGTCGTTTAAGTTTTTTTCAGCAGACTTGGCTGCAAGAAATTCCGGACCAGTGGGTCCTAAATATAATTTTGTTCGGTTACACGATAGATTTCGTGTCTCCCCCTCAGGAGAAATTTGTGTTAACCCGACCGTTATCCCAAATCAAACAAAATATCCTAGAGGACGCGGTCCTCCTTTATCTTCACAAAAAAGCCCTAGAGGAGGTTCCCTCCCACGAACGAGGGTGAGGGGTCTATTCCCCCATATTTCTAGTCCCAAAGCCTTCCGGAGACTGGCGCATGATAATAGATCTATGCTATCTAAATCGCTTCATAAGGCATAAGCGCTTCAGAATGGAGACCATCAGCTCTTTAATCAATATCCTAAATCCCGGAGACCTCATGGTCACTATAGATCTAAAGGACGCTTATCTTCATGTCCCTATTCATCCAACCCACCGAAAGTTCCTGAGAGTTGCGGTCTCCATAAAGGGTGTGGTAAAGCATTACCAATTTGCTGTTCTACCCTTTGGCATCTCTTCCGCTCCCCACACCTTTACCAAGGACGTGGCTCCGGTCGTTGCCAAACTCAGGCTTCAAGGGCTAGAAATCGTGCCATATCTAGATGACTGGCTTTTAAAAGCCGCCTCTCTAGATATTCTTCAAACCCATCTTCATCTGGCTCTTCAGACTCTCCAGCAGTTAGGCTGGCTGATAAATTGGGAAAAATCCCAAATCCTACCTTCCACTTCCAGGATATTCCTGGGATTTATAGTGGATTCTCAGAGAATGACACTGTCTCTCTCCCCAGAAAGGAAAGATCGAGTTATAAGAGCCGCTCAGTTTCTCATGGCACCTCGTCGAGTGTCCATCAGAATACTGATGAAGATGTTGGGCCATATGTCAGCATCTGCAGAAGCAGTTCCTTGGGCCCTTTGGCACCTCCGTCCACTTAAAGAGGAAGTGTTAGCAGTCTGGAACCACAACCCCAAGGGGTTGGACAAGACTCACTCCCTGTCTGTCAAAGTCCGGTCCTCACTCAAATGGTGGAGGAACCTATCAGATGGGAGGTCCTTGATTCAACCTCGTTGGATCACGTTGACCACAGACGCCTCTGCAGCACGCCAGACCTGCAGGGTATAGCAACAGTGAGGTCACGGTATGAGCAATCGAGGGTTACTCACTTTTCTGAGGAGAACCCTGGGCAGGCATGCAACAGTGAAGGAGAGGCAGACACTAGTTCCTCTGGGGCACACTCTGTAGATAGGGACCTGGCCTGATGTTGTGTGAGGTGCCCTGGATGTTGTAGGTGTTTTGAGCGCCTTAGGTAAGGTCCCTTTAAGATTCGTGACGCCAGTGCCTGTAACGGTGGCACACCGATTTGTAGGAGTAGTAAATGAGTACACAGTTGGTAAACCAAACGTTGCTTTACTTGGTGGAAAAACAGTCCAACTTTGTACAGACAGTTACAGTAGATAATGATGATGCAGTCCCTTGAACAATACTCCACAAGCAGGCTTTCTTTCAATATAATGGCAGGTATTAATCATGCAAGATACTTGGAGGGCAAACAGTTAATGCTTTGCAGTGCAATGCTGCTCTATCCCCTTCAGCTATTCTAGCTGGCTGGATCCCAAGGCCCGGATGCCTAATTGCTGGCTTTAATCCTTGGTATATAAATCCTTCCTCCAGTATAGACCCTTGCTCTTTACTTTATAGATCCTCTGCCCATCAGGTTACTTATCTGACCTGGTATTATCCTTGCTTGGTAGGGAAGCTGCAGGTTTCTCCCAGGAGGTCCATTCCTACTACTGGGGTAATCTTCTGAGCTAACTGAGGCTCACTTGATCTACAGGCAGGCTAGGGTTCTTCACTAGCCTCCTGGTTGTAGCTAGCAGCCAGGGCTATCAAGCTGCATGT
Source organism: Bufo bufo (assembly GCF_905171765.1). Lineage (NCBI taxonomy): Eukaryota > Metazoa > Chordata > Amphibia > Anura > Bufonidae > Bufo > Bufo bufo. Next base: position 547,970,211 of record NC_053393.1, on the reverse strand, counting down.
CAGGAGGAGGCCCTCAGCATATCTCGGGCTGGTGCCTTCTCACTTCTGTCTCCACAGACTCCTGACTATGAACTCACTCCTCCCTGTCTGGGCCTGAACATTTATACTAGGGGCTCCCTATCTCCCTCTAGCGTCTAGGATGCCTAACTACACCCTAATAGGCCTGCTATGCATAACACAGGGGAAAACATTGCATGTAAAACACATAGAAAATACATTAAAGTGCACAGTTAAATGTAATATTACTGTCCCTTGTGAGCAGAAGTAACACGCAAACCAATTGACCCTTGTGTAGTGCCCACGCCTACCTAGTGGGACACTACATACCCCCACGCTATGACGTTGCCCATCCTCGGCGCAACATGAAGGGGGTCCTGCCCAGCTGGATACTGCACCTGAAAACGAGAAATAATGCAAAGCAGGAAAATACATCTACATTTGCAAAATACATTATATGTATGCATCAGGCAGTTCCACTGGCTTAGGAGCAAGTACGGTGAAAAGGGGCGTCGTTCTCTTCTCTCAGGATAATGTAAGGGAACAGGGGCGCTGACCTGGTGCAGCATATCAATAATACCAGGATAGTCCATATAATACTCTAAGTGCAAATTGTCCATAATAGAACAGTAGAAAAATGTAAAACAATTAAAAGTTCTTGGAGGCTCAAAGAACAAACATGAGTCCGTACCCAGGTTCCTTTCTTATTCCCAGCAAGGATTTCAAAGACAGCAAGGGCAGAAGTACAAGATCACAGAGGCTCGCATACAGTGGAGTCCATCTCTGGGCACATTTCTTTAAAGTAGCAATATCTCAGAGGCTCATGTGCATTTGAGTCTATCCCTGGGCGCATTTCCTTGGAATTTAAGTTGCACAATAAAATGACAAAACATAAAAAGAGTCCACATCATTCCAATGGCATATATAAAAATAAGTGCTGCAATACCCTTAATTAACCTGAAAAGGGGGTTAAAGGGTTAAAGGTGCAACGTAAAAGATAGGCACAACTTGGCTCAATTATTGAAGAAGCAGGCAGGAGGTCCTGTAAACAACATGGCTTTGAAGCAATTGATATTTCAGTGGGCGACCACTACCACTGAGCCGTGGGTAACTGTCAGCAGCAACAAAGTACCAAAACAAAGGACTCCTGTCCTGGAAGGGTTAAATCCTCGGCAATAAGGTCCCTTTTACAAAAGAAATCAAATAAGTCAATGGCCTAGCAGGCCAATTCACAGGGGCGTATCAAATCCACTTGGCATCACAGTGGTGCTCCCTGGCTCCGCTTGCAGATGGGGCCTGTAATACGCATCAACAGGCGGATGTGCCCACAACACAGTATTGGGGGGCAGCTGCAGCATAAAGGTACCCCTAATAGGTATTGGCCCCATAGGCCTAGGGGTGATCACGGTTGCTGACCGCACCACTGCAGGCATGACAATTGTGGGCTGCTGCGCTGGCCTGGGTACCGCTGCCGCAAGCGGTCCGGTGGGTTCTGTGACAACTGATTCTGCACAGCGGGATATAGTGTCAGAGGGCCTCCTTGGGGGCCTCAGTGCAGCCGCAGTCGCAGTAGGTGGCCGGCTGGTAGGGACAGGTACCCTTACCTCTGACCCAGCGATGTCCGAGTATTGGAGTCGAACCTCTTCCTTTCTAGGTGGCGTCCGGATTCTGGCGGTGGCAATTCGGCGTAGTTCCCGCAGCTTTTCCTCCAGACGGACGATCTGGTCATCCAGACTCTCGGGTTCGGGATCGCTGTCTTCCGATGTTGCCGCCGGCACTTGTACAATAGAGGGCGCATCCTGCGCAGCCGCTGCAGGCTTAGGTGAGGCGTCCGCTCTTTTACCCTTTTGGATGTTGTCCAGGGTCACGTGGAATCGCTTCAGGTTCTCTAGCTCTTTAATAGTTTTCTCCCAGCGAGGCAGCTCAGGGGACGGATATGGGCTCACCCACTTCTCCACTACCGTTGGTTGCCAGAATACGTTCGGGCCAATGAAAGAGCCCCGCTCTTGAAATGCATGATGGGTCGGTTCTGGAGAGCGCACTGGTTCACGCTCGCAGCCAGTGTAGTCTTCATCAGCTTCCCAGTCCTCCGGTTCTTTCCTGGGACGGGTCACGGCAGTGGCATATGGGCCTCGCAGGCCCTCGGCAGGGGTGAACTCCACTTCTTCTCCCTCGCGGAGGTTGTGCATGTGCTCTGGGAGGTAACTCCGCTTGACGGACCTCCGATTCACGTGCAAGTCTCTGCCGGTAGTGTCATCTTGGATAAAACCGTAGCCACGGTCCTTGTCAAAGGCCACAACCAACCCCTTTCTCCTTTCCAGGCGGGGTTGGGTGTCAGTGTGGCGCTCATGAACGGTCTTTGCCAGTTCCTCATAGTAGATCTTGGTCTTGGTAGTTTTCTTTATGGCAGCCGACCATTTAAATGAGGGTTGGAAAAAGTCTCTCCAGGAGCCATAGTAGTTCTCCGGTTGCGTCCTCGGTGGCGGGCAGGCGGGTCTCTCCGGTCCCGGAGAGTAGGCCGGTGGAGCGTCCTCTTGCTCTACACCAGTACAGTCCATTTTTAATCCAGTGGGTGCCGACATAATAACAGAGCAGTCCTCACTCTTCAACATGCTCAATCCTTCTCTGGAGAGTGACAGGGCGGCACCAATAATTAAAGACAGATCCTCCCATTGCTCTGGGAGGCCGCCCCCCAGGCACTTCAGTATGGGGGAGGCGGAGTCCATTTCTGCAGACATGCAAATGTCCAGACAGGGCAGTGGCGCGAACATATAGCCTTTCCCGCACTTTTCAGCAGAAGGCGCCAATTTTTACCGCCAATTTAGTATGAAGATGACGCAACAAATAAATCCAAGCAAGCTAAGCGGCCATCTTGAGCAAAACGCTGTCTATTCACTGACAGCAAGCGGTGGCTTTACAACAGCAAAACAGTCCATAAAAAGCACAGTTTCACACCGCAAATTATTACAGTTCTTTGGCCCAGCAATTTTTAATAAAGCAATTAGGGCTTGGTCACTTTAAGGCAAATAACGGCACACAGTTTTTATATCCGCAATGGCGCAGGAATGATCGTATCCTGTTCGTGATGCCAATTTATGCAGCACGCCAGACCTGCAGGGTATAGCGACAGTGAGGTCACGGTATGGGCAATCGAGGGTTACTCACTTTTCTGAGGAGAACCCTGGGCAGGCATGCAACAGTGAAGGAGAGGCAGACACTAGTTCCTCTGGGGCACACTCTGTAGATAGGGACCTGGCCTGATGTTGTGTGAGGTGCCCTGGATGTTGTAGGTGTTTTGAGTGCCTTAGGTAAGGTCCCTTTAAGATTCGTGACACCAGTGCCTGTAACGGTGGCACACCGATTTGTAGGAGTAGTAAATGAGTACACAGTTGGTAAACCAAACGTTGCTTTACTTGGTGGAAAAACAGTCCAACTTTGTACAGACAGTTACAGTAGATAATGATGATGCAGTCCCTTGAACAATACTCCACAAGCAGGCTTTCTTTCAATATAATGGCAGGCATTAATCATGCAAGATACTTGGAGGGCAAACAGTTAATGCTTTGCAGTGCAATGCTGCTCTATCCCCTTCAGCTATTCTAGCTGGCTGGATCCCAAGGCCCGGATGCCTAATTGCTGGCTTTAATCCTTGGTATATAAATCCTTCCTCCAGTATAGACCCTTGCTCTTTACTTTATAGATCCTCTGCCCATCAGGTTACTTATCTGACCTGGTATTATCCTTGCTTGGTAGGGAAGCTGCAGGTTTCTCCCAGGAGGTCCATTCCTACTACTGGGGTAATCTTCTGAGCTAACTGAGGCTCACTTGATCTACAGGCAGGCTAGGGTTCTTCACTAGCCTCCTGGTTGTAGCTAGCAGCCAGGGCTATCAAGCTGCATGTCAGGAGGAGGCCCTCAGCATATCTCGGGCTGGTGCCTTCTCACTTCTGTCTCCACAGACTCCTGACTATGAACTCACTCCTCCCTGTCTGGGCCTGAACATTTATACTAGGGGCTCCCTATCTCCCTCTAGCGTCTAGGATGCCTAACTACACCCTAATAGGCCTGCTATGCATAACACAGGGGAAAACATTGCATGTAAAACACATAGAAAATACATTAAAGTGCACAGTTAAATGTAATATTACTGTCCCTTGTGAGCAGAAGTAACACGCAAACCAATTGACCCTTGTGTAGTGCCCACGCCTACCTAGTGGGACACTACACCTCCCTTCTAGGTTGGGGAGCCCATCTGGAAGACAGTCCAGTACAAGGTATCTGGACTCCACAGGAGAGGCTTCTCTCGTCCAATATGAGAGAACTAAGAGCTGTACGTCTAGCTCTTTATCACTTTGCTCCTCTCATCCGCGGAAAGGCGGTTAGAGTCCGTTCGGACAGCACGACTGTGGTCGCTTACGTCAACAGACAGGGAGGTACGAGGTCTAATTCTCTCTTGGGCATAGCTCAGTCTATCCCACCTTTCCGCGGTTCACATCAGGGGAGATCTCAACATAGTTGCGGATCGACTCAGACGGGGTCTACCCGTTCCAGGCGAATGGTCACTGAACAGAGACATCTTCTCCCAGATCACTCTACAGTGGGGCACTCCAGAGATCGACTTAATGGCGACCCGGTTGAACGCGAAGGTGGACAAGTTCTGCTCCCTCTACAAAGAGGACAACCCTCTGGCGATAGACGCTCTGTCCATTCCACGGAGGTTCAGGCTTGCATACATATTCCCTCCTCTTTCCATGATATTGCAATAATACCGTTTTGGCCGAAGAGGTCTTGGTTCACCCAGCTCATGAAGATGAGTCAGGGCACATATTGGAGACTTCCCCTAATGCAGGACCTAGTGTATCAGGACACAGGTTCCTGCCTAGATCTGAGGAAACTCAATCTGACAGCCTGGAGATTGATAGGTCCCTACTAGAAGCAGGAGGGCTTTCTGCGGAGGTCTTGAGAACTATTTCACACTCCCGTGCGGAGTCTACAGACAAGGCGTACTCAAGAATTCACAAGATCTTTCTTCAGTGGTGTGCTGTTAAAGAGGTAGTACTCTCAGATCCTCCTCTTTTAGCTATTTTACAATTCCTGCAGGACGGCCTGGACAAGGGTCTAAGCCCGTTTACTCTCAGAGTCCACATTTGTGCTCTCTCTGCCTCTATAGGCAGACCATTATCTCAAGACCCCCTACTCAGGAGGTTCCTCAATAGAGCCGAAAGATTAAAACCTAGAATCCTGAGACCTATCCCTGAATGGTATTTATCTATTGTTCTAAAGGGGCTATCCTCTCCCCCCTTTGAACCCTTAGAGAATGTAGATCTTAGGTATCTGTCCTTAAAGGTCGCATTTTTACTGGCCATAACATCGGCCAACAGGGCCGTTTGAAGGAATTTGGGGGCCCCAAGCAAAATAGACATGGAGTCCGGCCGGGAACAGGCCGGGAACAGGAAACTAAATCCCCTGTTCCTGTACCGCGCGGTACCCGGCCGGACTGAGTGACAGCCAGGAGGTAGAGGAGGAGAGCTCGGCCAGGCTACAGAGCAGCAGTCAGCAGAGGAGGAACTCGGGAGGTAACCAGGAGTGCTGCAGCCGCCTGAGGCTCTCTATAGAGCGCTCAGGCGGCTGCAGCCTTAAAGGAAGCAAAACAAGCACCCGGGCCAGCTCGGGGCCCCAAGCAATTGCTTGTTTTGCCTGTCTGTTAGCGACGGGCCTGTCGGCCAAGAGGATTGGAGAGTTACAGGCCCTAGCGGCCGCTGAGCCTTATACCCTCTTTCTCCAGGACTCTGTCCTGTTGAGATTTTTACCAACCTTTGCTCCTAAGGTTCCCTCATTCGGTAACCGAAATCAGACCATCTCCTTGCCGGTCCTATGTCCTACTCCATCATCTCCTATAGAAAAAGCACTTCACTCCTTGGACATTTCCAGGAATCTAAAAGTCTACCTGAACAGGACTGCAGACTTTAGGAAATCAGAACACCTGCTGCTCTCTTTCTCCGGTAAAAGCAAAGGTCTAAAAGCCTCCAAATCCTCTCTAAGTAGATGGGTAAAGGAGGCAATCCGGGAAGCCTTTTTATCTCAAGGCTTGGCTCCTCCATCCTTTGTCACCGCCCACTCCACGAGGGCAATATCCACTTCCTTTGCGGAAAAAAATCTAGTTCCACTTGAACAGATTTGTGCTGCGGCTTCCTGGAGCTCCCACAGCACTTTCGTTAGACACTATCGCCTAGACTCTAGGCACTCGGAGGGTGTAGCATTCGGACGTACCATTCTGTCTGCTGCCCTCTCATAAAAAGAAAAAAAAGGGGACAAGATTATGTACCTTTGGGAAGGCCCTCCCAATTTGTTGTGTTGCTTGCTAGGTCCCAACTTGTGCTGCTGGTTAGGACGTAAGGGAAGCGTTAATTTTTAACGTAAATTTGTTTTCCCTTAGTCCTAACAGCAGCACACAAATTTCCCACCCTTGTCTTGTTTCTACTTGTTATAAAGCACTGAGTTATGGGCAGTCTGTCCTTTATAGGGGTGGCTTTTCTGCTAATTATTTAATTATTGCTTGGTAGGAAATTTTTTTCATCAAAAATTCCACCTGTCCTACTAGTTTCACAGGGAAGAACTCCCCACTTGTGCTGCTGTTAGGACTTAGGGAAAACAAATTTACGTTAAAAATTAACGCTTCTGCTTCTGTGAACACAAAATATTAAAGTTATATGACATCCAAAACATGATGTCACAGTAAATAACTCTGCTTTTGTCTTTAACCCCTTAAGGACCGGGCTCATTTTCACCTTAAGGACCACGCCATTTTTTGCAAATCTGACCAGTTTCACTTCATTCTGAGATTGTTTTCTCGTCACATATTGTACTTCATGACAGTGGTAAAATTAAGTCAAAAATTTTCATTTTTATTTATAAAAAAATAAATTACCAAAAATTTGAAAAAATTAGCAAATTTCCAAATTTTAATTTCTCTACTTTTATAATAGATAATAAATAATACCTCCAAAAATAGTTATTACTTTACATTCCCCATATGTCTACTTCATGTTTGGATCATTTTGTAAATTACATTTTATTTTTTTGCGGACGTTAGAAGACTTAGAAGTTTAGAAGCAAATCTTAAAATTTTTCAGAAAATTTCCAAAACTCACTTTTTAAGGAGCAGTTCAGGTCTGAAGTCACTTTGTGAGGCTTACATAATAGAAACCACCCAAAAATGACCCCATTTTAGAAACTACACCCATTAAGGTATTCAAAACTGATTTTAAAAATGTTGTTAACCCTTTAGCTGTTCCACAAGAATTAATGGTAAATGGAGATGAAATTTCAGAATTTCCCTTTTTTGGCAGATTTTCAATTTTAATATTTTTTTTCCGCTAACAAAGCAAGGGTTAACAACCAAACAAAACTTAATATTTATTGCCCTGATTCTGTAGTTTACAGAAACACCCCATATGTGGTCATAAACTGCTGTACGGGCACAAGGCAGGGAGCAGAAGGAAATGAACGCCATATGGTTTTTGGAAGGCAGATTTTGCTGGACTGGTGAAACCCCCCTGATGCACCCCTAGAGTAGAAACTCCAAAAAGTGACCCCATTTTGGAAAGGTGCCAGTTTTGTTGGTATTATTTTAGGGTACATATGATTTTTGGTTGCTCTATATTACACTTTTTGTGATGTAAAGTAACAAAAAAATTGAAATTCTGAACGTTCATCTCCATTTGCCATTAAATCTTGTGGAACACCTAAAGGGTTAACAAAGTTTGTAAAATCAGTTTTGAATACCTTGAGGGCTATAGTTTCTTAAATGGGGTCACTTTTTTGGAGTTTCTACTCAAGGGGTGCATCAGGGGAGCTTCAAATAGGACATGGTGTCAAAAAAACAGTCCAGCAAAAACTGCCTTCCAAAAACCATATGGCGTTCCTTTCCTTCTGCACCCTGCTGTGTGGCCATACAGCAGTTTAAGACCACATAGGGGGTATTTCTGTAAACTACAGAATCAGGGCAATAAATATTGAGTTTTGTTTAGCTGTTAACCCTTGCTTTGTTACTGGAAAAAATGGATTAAAATGGAAAATTTGCCAAAAAATTGCTGTTTTGGCACAGTTTTTATTTTTTATTATTTGCAACGTTCATCTAACAGGTTAGATCATGTGCTATTTTTTTAGAGCAGGTTCTTACTGACACAGGGATACATAATATGTTTACTTTTTTTAATGTATTTAAGATTTACACAATAATATCATTTTTGAAACAAAAATAATAATTTTAGTGTCTCCATAGTCTGAGAGCCATATATATATATTTTTGGGGCGATTATCTTAAGTAGTTGCTCATTATTTGCGGGATGAGATGACGGTTAGATTGGTACTATTTTAGGGTGCATACGCCTTTTTGATCGCTTGCTATTACACTTTTTGTGATGTAAGGTGACAAAAAATAGCTTTTTGTCGCCGTTTCTATTTTATTGTTTTAGCGACGTTCACCTGAGGGGTTAGGTCATGTGATATTTTTATAGAGCAGGTTATTACAGATGCGGCAATACCTAATATGTCTACTTTTCTTAATTTTTTTTACGTTTAACATAAAAAAGCATTTTTGAAACAAAAAAAATCATGTTTTAGTCTGAGAGCCATAATTTTTTTTATTTTTGGGGCGATTGTCTTAGGTAGGGGCTCATTGTTTGCGGGATTAGGTGGCGGTTAGATTGGCACTATTTTGTGAAGCATACGCCTTTTTGATCGCTTGGTGTCGCACTTTTAGTGATGTAAGGTAACAAAAAAATTTGTTTATTTAGCACAGTTTTTATTTTATTTTTTTGACGGTGTTCATCTGAGGGGTTAGGTCATGTGATATGTTTATAGAGAAGGTCGATTCGGACGCGGCAATACATTATTATGTCTATTTTTTCACAATTTTTTTACAAAAAATTTATTTACATTATTTTGGGAATAGGACGCTTTTTTTTATTTACTTGAAACTTTGATTTTTTGGGGGAAAAATTTATTTATTCAACTTTTTTTTACACTTTATTTTTTGTGCCACTCTGGGACTTCAACTTCTGGGGTCTGATCCCCTTTACAATGCATTCCAATACTTCTGTATTCTCCACCGGAAGGCAGCCACTATGCCTAAGGAAGGCATCGCGCTGCCTTCTATGCCGTCGGGTCCCCATTAAAAGATTCTGACAACAGGGCGCTCCTGACAAGAGTCCTGTGGACACAAGTGAGGGAAGCACAAGGAGCTCGAGTTTGTTCCTTGGGTAAATTGTTTGAACATTAATAAAACATGGCTCAGCTAATTTTGATTAACCTGAGAAAGGAAAGGGGAAAAAGGAATAGCATCACAGGACCTCTGATGCTGAAGCTAAGGCAGTAACTCTATATCCTGCAGCTGTGATACGATAGTGCAGGTTTCCTGCCTGCCTGAGGCTGTGGCCCCTTCTGCCCAGATGATCCTGCTGGAGCAGAGGAGGACCTCTGGCTCTAGTGTTGATGGCAAATAGGCTTCAGGGGGCAATCTGGTACTGTTCTGGTGCTAATGCTATGCTTATTTTGTAAATTTCTGATTCTTGGCAAATACATTTTGTACAAAATTATTTGGGCCCATCTGCCGGCGTCAAGGCGATCTCTATAAGATGGGAACCTAACACTAAATACTACCTGGTGCAGTGCCATATGGTCCGCCTTAAAATTCAGGGAATGAAGGTTCCACGTGCATGCTGGATCCACTCTGCCTTTTAACATTTTTTGTACCAAAATGGCCTCCATTAAATCCAGGGAATGCAGGTACCAACATGTATGCGAGTATGGACCCAGCATGCATGTGGAACTGGCATTTCTTGTATTTTATGGCGGCCAGTATGTTACTATAACAGGTAGTATTTAGTGTTAGATTCCTGTCTTACAGAGATCGCCTTGATGTTTGGTAGACGGGCCCAAATAATTTTGTACAAATTATATTTGCCAAGAATCTCAAATTTACGAAATAAACAAAGCATTAGCACCAGAATATTTTCTATAACTATGGCATTATTGTACTTTAATTGTGTTTGAAGAGTGCCGTTGCATTGTCTTCTTTTCTTCGTGTGTGCAGCTATGGCATTGGGATGTGCTGACTGACCCCTATTTTTATGTAAAAAAGGCCACATTGCATTTCTAAAGGTCTTCTAAGCATCAAGAACCCATAAGCACAGTAGGTGGTTGCGCTGGGTTTTGGGCCAGTACTGTGGACGTGACGGCCAGTCTAAGAGTTGAAAAGTTGCTTCTGCCCTAAGTGAGGCCTGTCTGAGCATCGCAGAGAAAACCAGGGAGTATTAGCTGGAAACGATTCGCTAATGTTTTCACCTAGAGTTTATAATCGTGGTCAAGCAATGAAATTGGGCAGAAAGATTGAGTCTTCAAGGGATCTCTACCAGGTTCATGGAGATCTGTCCAGGAGTCAGTAACACAATGAATAGGAGTCAGATGAGTAAAAACCGAGTTAAATAGTCCAGTTAGGACAGGTATTGTGAGGGGACGGGATGTTTTGTAATACTCTGCCGAAAGACCATCTGGATCCGGTGTTTTTTTTTTTTTTTTTAAATATAATTTTTTATTTTCTCCCAATCCAAAGAGTAACAATTTGACATTATCATATCATTACAGACATGGGAATGGCATTGGACAGTATTTGACATAGGAAATATGAGAATACATGTTCAGCATGTTACATCATAAGGAGTATTAAAATAAATTAACATAACATAACAGTTCCCCCCTTCCCCCCTCCCTTCCCAGCATCAGCTTGAGCACCACACCGGCATCACTCGGCTATATATGTTCTTGGTAACACCTATGGCACTTTCAGAATCCCCAGTCTATCCTTTAGGTCCTCTAACAGATACCACTCCGTCAGTTTAAAAGGAGACATAATCTGAATATATTCACCTGGATCAATATGACCCAGAATAAATTTGCGCCATGTTAGATATAGTTTCTTCCCTCTAGCCTCTTTTTGTTGTGTCGCCTCCAGCCACTCTAGATGAAACATACGCCTGAGACGCGTGATGACCATAGAGACAGAAGGAGTCTGAGATCGAAGCCATAAACTTAACAAGCATTTTTTTGCCCCTAGTACAATCTTATGTTCCAGTGGCAAAAGAGAGGTCGTTGTGTAGCTATCAGATTGGTCATCCTTATTATATTGGACGTGCAGGATCACCACTGCAGGAGTAATTTCCGTCTCGTTCCTACTACATTTTTTCAGTAGATCCGATATGACCTCAATCTCGGACAGCTCCATAATCCATGGTATAGATCTGATCTAGAAAGATCACACTTTGGACATGCCATCAACCTGTCTTGTTTTGAGCCTGCATTTGGAACATCAAACCCATATATTGCGTGATGCAAAATTTTGAAGTGAGTCTCACGCCAATTTTCATCTGGAACAGCCTGATGTAGCGCCCCTATGCCTGCCCAAACCAGCTGATGTATGTCCTTTACCTCCTATAGTATTTCCCACTTCCGGAACATCTTCTTGGGGTCAACTCTCTCCCATTTGTTTCTAAGAGATTGATAGAGAAGTGAAATTGTCGGTCTAATTTTTAGCCGCGAGAGTCGGTCAAATTCATTTGCCCTCCAGTCCTTTGTTAGATCCTTACACAATTCCTTGCCATATGACATAAGTTGCATGTACGGTAGGAATGTTAGACCCTGCAATCCCCACTTCTCTTTCAACTCCTCCTGTGTTTTCCATCTAGATTCTGTCTCGTGGAATAAATCACCCATCTTCCTTATCCCTTTACTTAACCACATTGCTATACCTTTGCTGCTCCTTCCTGGCTCAAAACTAGGGTTGGCTGCGATTGGGAGATGCTTAGATATTCGATAAGGCAAACCATACATCTTCCGCAGTATTTTCCATACTACAATGGTATCTTTTAATTGCAATGACTTTTTAATTGATCCTGGTAAGTTAGGTATACTGGTGTGCAATAATGCCATCAGGTCCCAAGGTTTTGCTAACTGTTTCTCCAGACTGAGATCTGTATAGTAAGAAGTCTGATTTGCCCAATCCAATATGTATCTGCTATTACATGCGATATTGTAACCCCGGACGTCTGGGAAGTTGATTCCCCCCAACTCCCTTCTCAGTTTCAGTTTGTCCAGAGCAATTCTCGGTTTCTTGCCCTGCCATATAAACCGCACAAATTTGCTTTCCAGGAGTTTGACATCAGCATGCTGTAGTAATAGTGGAATACTCTGCATTGGATATAGCAATCTAGCGACTCCCATCATCTTCACCAAGCAGCACCTTCCCATCAGGGAGAGGGGTAAGCCTTGCCACCTATCCAGATCAGCTCCTATACGGGACAGTAGTGGTGGGAAATTTAGTTGATACAGAGAGTGCGGGTCCCTCCCTATTTTCACCCCGAGATATGTTATGCTAGATTTGGCTATACTAATTCCTTGATCCCTTTTCACCTTATGTAAGGTATTACTCATGGGTACTAAAGGTAGGAGTTCACATTTGGAAATGTTTACCTTGTATCCTGAATAACTTCCAAAAGCCTCTAAGGCCTTAAAAATAACTGGGATGTGTTCCTCCGGTCTAGCCAGAAATAACACCACATCATCGGCAAAGAGCGCCGCCTTCACTTGCTTTACTCCCACCTCAACACCTGTATATAAATCCGACGAGCAAAGAAGCCGTGATAGGGGTTTAAGCGCCAGGTTGAAGAGCAGAGGAGAAATCGGACACCCCTGTCTTGTTCCCTTTTACAGTTTAAACGGTTTGGAGAGGTAGCCCTGAGTATACACCCGCGCCTTTGGGTTATTGTACAAATTTGTAATAAACATCCTAAAATCCCCTTTAAATCCCAATTTGTCCAGTACTGCCTCCAGCCATGCCCACCTTACATTATCAAAGGCTTTTTCAGCGTCTAAGGTGAGCATGGCTGGATGTTCCCCTGGCTGAGGATCATGTCTAACCCTATCTAGAACTGCTAAAACCGTCCTAATATTTTTGACCGCTGAGCGGCCCTGGACAAACCCCACCTGTTCAGCGCCTATCAAAGACGGTAAAAAAGAGGCTAGCCTGTCAGCAATGATTTTGGATAGGATCTTTGTGTCTACGTTTATTAGGGATATAGGTCTATATGAACTAGGCATAAGGGGGTCTTTCCCTGGTTTAGGCAGGAGCTTAATGTAAGATACATTATCCTTATCTGGATGGAACTTGCCCTTCAATATGTCATTGTAAAGCTGCACCATTATTGGGGAGACCTGCGAGATCAATACCTTATAATATTCTCCCGTGAAGCCATCAGGCCCTGGAGCTTTCGCGTTCTTCAGACCCCTAATGACCAACTGGAGTTCCTCCACGGTCACATCCGCGTTTAATTTCAGGAGCTGTTCAGATGTCACCGTGGGCAACGCCACCTTATCCAAGAGGGTATCAACTAGTGATGTTGGATGGTGGTCCTTGTATAAAGCCTCATAATATTGACCTACTATCTCACTAATGCCTGCCGGGTCAATGACTATCTTCCCCTCATCATCTTTTAGACAAGATATATACTGAGGCGCTCTCCGGCCTTTTGCTAGATTGGCCAGTAAGCGGCCTGCTTTATTCCCAAAACGATACAATTTAGCTTCAAAATGGGTTTGTCTGAGAGACTCTCTATGCTTTTCGCTAGTTTCAAAGGCCTGGCGTGCTTCTACCCATTTTACCTTATTATCCGCTGAAGGCATTTCCGTGAATTGCCTGTATATTTGTCTAACTTTGTTGCCATGCTTTCTTTCTGCCAAATATTTAACTCATGATGCGCCCCCTCAGGACCACCTTGGACGTCTGCCAGAAAAGTTCCGGATTGTCCATGTGGACCTGGTTATTTTCCTTGTACTCTTCCCACCAGCCTATTAGCTTATTTAGAAAATCCTCATTTCCTAATAGACCTGAGGGGAACCTCCATAGGTAATCTGAGCCCTTTCAGAAGGTGTCCCTCAAGATCAGGGTTACCGGAGCATGATCTGATATATTAATGTCCCCAACATCAGCATGTTCCACCAACCCCGATAGAGAGCCCTGGACAAAAATGTAGTCAATGCGAGGGAGGCCGTACTGGGCCACCAATTAAGGGGAGGCCGACATGACAGGGTTTTGGCTGCAGAAGGGTAGGTGGTTAACAGTTAAAGTTAGGGCAGTGAAGGAAGGAGTTGGGAGGAGTTAGGTATAGGCGGGAGAAAAGTTTATTTAAGGTCAGGTCAGGGGCAGGTCAGTACCTGCAATTTCTAGTGAACTGCCAAGCACACCATGGAGCCTGTGGAGGAGCTGATCCAGCGTCTGCGAGCGGCTGCCGAGGAACGTGGACCTGGATGGTTGCAAGAACAGGTGTCCGGAGTGTTGCAGGGGGCGGCGGTGAGTAACACCAGCTCACCGCCACAAGCTAGACGCGCCTGAGCCCTGACATGGCCCCCAGGTCCAGACGCAGAGTGCGGAGCCCCTCCGGGGACCCTCCACGCCGGGGGGCTGCAGCAGTGCCCAATACCAGGCCCTCCCGGCACGGGAGGAATCCTGTTGCACAGCGGGGCCTACCTTTGAGCAGGCAGAATCCTCCCCTGTCTCCGGCTATCAGGGATCCAGGACCAGGGGCGGCGGCTCCTCTCACCCCTGGGGAGGCCGCTCAGCGCCAAAGTGGGACCCGATCTGCCGCGGCTGTGCGCATGGAATCTGGGGACGCGCACAGGCCGCATGAAACAACACCAAGGAGAGATGCCGCCGCCACGTGCGCATCCAGCATGGACCTTGCTGGGATGCTGCTTCAGTCCGGATCATTGCCGCAGGATGGAAGGGGAGAAGAGAGGCCAGAAGTCAGGAGCGCCATTCTGGATCCATGATCTTCAGCTGCGGGGTCCACAGCCCCCCGGCAGCTAGGTGAGGCCACTGGGAGCGTGCATGACCTTTTTAGATTAGGCCCCAGGGCAGTGGGGGGCCAGCAGGGGGATTTAGGTTGGGATTTAGGACAGCTTTTTTACAGCCTGGCAGGTTGGGTGTCCGGATTTGGGGCGTCTGGGGTCTCACCAGTCATAGCATGGGGGGCAGGAACTGTTGGCGGTGGGGTGTCTGGGGGTATGTTGCATGGTGGGGATACTGTGGTGAGCGGCGAACTGCCTGGGATGGTATCTGTGGGTGCCGGTGCGGCGGTTGGGGGTAATAGTGAGGCTGGGGGACTTGGCGCGGGTTCAAGCACGGAGGTTGGGCGGTCTGGTGAGGGAGTTTCAGTCTCGGTACAGGCAGGAGGTGAGGACGATAGGCCTAAGGTTGATGATTCCGCACGTGGCGAAGTATATGTCTGTTTTGAAGGGCCTTTAGGGGCTCATTTGAAACAAGACGTGCGTGAACGTATCTGGAAGGGGGAGTATGTGGAGATTTTTTCCCTACTTCCCCTAGAGCGTTTTAATTTGGAAAGGGGGAAGAAGGATGATGGCAAAAAAGAGGAAGAGGAAAAACGTAGGTTCCGTTTGATCCCATGCATTTTTTCAAACTGGCTTCAGGCGTTCGCGATCCTGGCCAGCGTGATCGGAGAGAAAAAGCCGGAATGTTGTTCGGCTTTATTTTGTTACATGGACGCTATTGGGGAAGCGTGTCGGGTGTACAGCGGAACTGGATGGCTGCGCTACGATGAGCAGTTCAGACAGAGGATGGCGGTTCGGAGTAATATAAGGTGGGATCATAAGGATATTGGGCTGTGGATGCGGGTAATGGCACCTGTGCGCCCGGCCCAGTCCTTTCCGGCGGAAGCAGGAGGGTCAGGACAGTCAGCGATTACAGTTGCTTCCGCAAAGGGATTATGTTTCCTTTTTAACGAGGGGAACTGCAAATTTGGGGCAAAATGTCGCTTTAAGCATGAATGCTCATCCTGCGGCGGAAACCATGGAGTTAGCTGTTGTTTTACTGTAGGGCCAATAGGCAGAGGGGTGGAGATGTCAGTGGAAAAGGGCCGGACACCAGTGCAGGTAGCAAAGATGGCCCCTTTTCTAAGTAGATACCCGGATCAAGGTGTGGCGGAGTTTTTACGGGTGGGGTTTACAGATGGTTTACATATTCCGTCGGCGGCGTTGCCGGCTGTTTCTAGCCGAAAAAATTTACGGTCGGCTTTACAACAACCCGAAGTGGTTACTCGTAAATTGGAAAGGGAGGTGGCGTTGGGTCGCATGGACGGACCTTTTGCGGAACCCCCTTTTCCTGATTTGAGGGTATCACCGTTAGGTCTAGTTCCCAAGAAAGAGCCGAACTCGTTTTGACTCATTCATCACCTATCCTACCCAAAGGGGGCGTCGGTCAATGATGGTATTGATCCGGACTTATGTTCGGTGGTGTACACTTCATTTGACGAGGCTGTGGCCTGGGTCCGGCGGTTAGGGGCGGGGGCGTTATTGGCAAAGACGGACATTGAGGCGGCGTTTCGCCTCTTGCCCGTTCACCCAGATAGTTTACATTTGTTGGGGTGTTTTTGGGGGGAAGGTTATTTTGTGGATAGGTGCCTACCGATGGGTTGTTCGGTGTCCTGTGCATATTTTGAGTCTTTTAGCTCTTTTTTGGAGTGGGTGGTAGTCGATGTGTCAGGTTGTTCATCCATTATACATTATTTGTGCAAAGAGAAAAAGTTTTAGCAGCTCTCACCTCTAGCCACCTGCGTGAAGCACGGAAGGAAAGTGACTTGAACCTAGCCACACTTGATAAGTCCAGAAAACAAAGAGGTTGATTCCAGCTTTTGACGTATAAAAAGTATTCTTTATTCGGCTTGCAGTATTAACCTCTTCACGACCGCAATCTGTATATATACGTGATAGCTGCACATACCCCGTGCAGCTATCACGTGTATAGACGTCAAGCCAGCTCTTTAATCCAAGCGCTGCAAAGCGCTTGGATTAAAGCTTCTGCCCCTGTCCTGCTGCTGTCACGGACAGCATACAGTCTAGTAATGCCAGCAAGGGGCCAATCAGAGTGGCCCCTTGCCGGCAATCGATCCGATTGGTTAGTCTGTGCAGACTAACCAATCGGATCGCGGCAGTGTTAAAATGCCCGTTTCAGGCGCTGATCTGCGCTCTGCAGATCAGAGCCTGAAAGTCGATAGTGTTCCTCATGCTCCCCCCCCCCCGATCTGTGCCGCTCTAAGTACATGGTGCCCCTCTGTGTGCCAATCAAACCGTCACCTCGTCCCGCAAAAAATGATACCCTATTTAAGACAATCGACCAAAAAATAAAAAAGCTATGGCTCTCAGACTATAGAAACACTAAAACATCATTTTTTGGGTTTCAGAAATGCTATTATTGTGTAAAACTTAAATAAATAAGAAAAGGTATACATATTAGGTATTGCCACGTCCGTAACGATCTTCTCTATAAAACTATCACATGACCTAACTCCTCAGATGAACGCTGTAAAAATAAATAAATGAAAACTGTTCCAAAACAGCCAATTTTTGGGTCACCTTGCCCCATAAAGTGTAATAATGAATGATCAAAAAATCCTATGTACCCAAAAATGGTACCAATAAAAACCTCAACACTTTCTGCAAAAAACGAGCCCCTGCACAAGACGATCGGCAGAAAAATAAAAAACATATGGCGTTCAGAAAACCAATCCAGCACAATCTACCTTCCAAAAACCGTACGGCATTCCTTTCCTTCTGCGCCCTGCCGTGTGCCCGTACAGCAGTTTACGACCACATGTGGGGTGTTTCTGTAAACTGCGGAATCAGGGTAATAAATATTGACTTTTGTTTGGCTGTTAACTCTCAATGTGTTAAAGAAAAAAAATATATAAAATGGAAAATCTGCTAAAAAAGTGAAATTTTTAAATTTCATCTCCATTTTCCTTTAATTCTTGTGGAACGCCTAAAGGGTTAACAAAGTTTGTAAAATCAGTTTTGAGTAACTTGAGGGGTGTAGTTTCTATAATGGGGTCATTTATGGGGGTTTCCACTATGTAAGCCCCACAAAGGGACTTCAGAACTGAACTGGTCCTTAAAAAGTGGGTTTTGGAAATTTTCTTAAAAATTGTAAGAATTGCTTCTAAACTTCTAAGCCTTCTAACGTCCTAAAAAAATAAAATTACATTTCCAAAATGATGCCAACATAAAGTAGACATATGGGGAATGTTAACTAATAAATATTTTATTAGGTATCACTTTCTGTTTTAGAAGCAGAGAAATTGAAATTTGGAAAATTGAGAATCTTTCAAAATTTTTGGTAAATTTGGGATTTTTTCATAAATAAAGGTGAAATATATTGACTCAAATATATGATTATCATGAAGTACAATGTGTCACGAGAAAACAATCTCAGAATGGCGTGGATAAGTAAAAGTGTTCCAAAGCTATTAACACATAAAGTGACACATGTCAGATTTGTTAATTTTGACCTGGACACTGGGGCATCAATGACCCTTGGTCATGAAAGGGTTAAGATCCAACAAATGTCACATGGAGAGACACAAATAGATTGTGACGCGTTTCGGGCTATGGTATTGAGCCCTTCATCAAGACAATACAAAGTGTACTAAAAACAAGTGCTTTATATACAACACAAATGGATTCCTCCTCCTTCTCTAATTGGATGAAGGTTGCGTCCCAGACCCAGGTGCTCCCAGATTAGGAAAACCCTCCCAGGAATACGTGGGTGGGGACGCAGCAATTCAAAGAATTACACATTCAGAAACATATACTGGTGCACTACATATACTGCAAGGTTAAATCATGCTTTCTGTTCAAACCCTTTGGTATACAAGTATCTAAAATGAACATCCAATATGTTTCCCTACTTAGAAGCTTTTGTTTGCGATCACCTCCTCTGACAGGTGCGGAGACAACCTCCACCCCCTGTACAGAAAACGCAGAGGTATCACCCTTGTGAACAGTGGCAAAATGCCTTGTTGCCGCTGAGACATTGCGAGACATAAAGTGAGGGACATCGCTCAAATGTTTTCTTATGCGTACCTTTAAATCATTCGTGGTACATCCCACATATTGTAGATTGCATATTCTGCATGTTATGACATATACCACATGATCTGTGTTACAATTAATGTATTGTGTTAGTATATATTTTTTATGGGTTTGAACAGAAAGCATGATTTAACCTTTTTTCCTAATCTGGGAGCACCTGGGTCTGGGACGCAACCTTCATCCAATTAGAGAAGGAGGAGGAATCCAATTGTGCTGTATATAAAGCACTTGTTTTTAGTACACTTTGTATTGTCTTGATGAAGGGCTCAATACCATAGCCCGAAACGCGTCACAATCTATTTGTGTCTCTCCATGTGACATTTGTTGGATCTTAATACTGCAAGCCGAATAAAGAATACTTTTTATACGTCAAAAGCTGGAATCAACCTCTTTGTTTTTTGGAATTATACATTATTTGGATGACTTCCTTTGTCTGGGCCCGGCGGGCTCCAGGATTTGTTCTCTGTTACTAAATACGTTGAGGGCGGTTTTTCATTCTGTAACGGGGTTTTGGGGGCGCCCCCTAGTGTCTATGGGGTCCCTAACCCTAGTTAACTCACTATGCCTGACAGGCGGATCCTGAGCCTCCGCTATCTGGGAGTTGGGGTACATGTCTGCGGCAGTGCCTCCACCCAGTGGAGCATCCGGGGTAGGGATGTGAGGCTCCACTGGGAACATACTTGGTGCAATGAGACTGACACAGCCTAACTGGAATTAACTTTATATAGTGCGTAACAAAATAAAATGAACCAACATACATAGGAGAATACAATAGAGTAACACAAATAACAGGGTAATGTGGATTCTTCCTCACCCACCCACCAGCACACCTGCGTCCCACCCCCTATCTTCGCCCTAATGGCCGTTGGTGCACATAGGAGAGTTGGGGCCCTTATAAGTCCTGCTCCGCAGGGTCACTGAAGCAGCCTGAGCTGTGTAATGTCCGTCACTGGACCTCAGAGTCTTTACTGTGGTGAGGAGACAGGTGCCCTGTGGTGATACAGGGAGAGGTTTGACTTACCCTCACAACACCATTTACCAGGCCAGTCCGCAGCAATCTCCTTTCACTGGATTCACCAGACGTCTGGACTCAGTGCTTGTCTTTGCCAGCGGTCCCTCTCTCAGCAGGTGTGATCTTGGGTGAAGTAAGTTCTCTCCGCCAGGTTCTATCTCTGTGCTGCAGTCTCTCAATGCCAGACCCATGTCCTCTCTCTGGCTGAGCAAATCGTAACTTCCAGAAACTTCCAGGACCTTCCTCCTTAGAGCTGTGCAGCCAGCGTCGTTTTAGGACCTGCGATGATGTCACTAACCATGTGACTCCTTTCAGCCAGTCATGTGATCAAGTCTAAATGTCTTATTAACAGCATACTGAGTCCATCTACTGGGCATTTCAGATAACGCAGCCGGTGTAACTTCACAGGGTTACATGCTCCCCCTTGAAAAATACTTGCCTTCCACTGGCAAGTCCTAGCCAGGGGGCTTAACAAAAATTCAACTGAAAAATGTTTAGCTTACATACAGTACAGTTGGCACAGTAATATCCTAGCTAGCTATTTATTTAGGGTAAAGAGTCACTAACATTTACCACTTCAGCTAGTGCATCTAGGAAAGTGGCCATTTTAGATGCTGCTTGTGTCAGCGGGGCATAACTGGGCTCTCCTATACTATCATAAACTAGGGTCCTAGGGGGTTGCCGCACTCTGGTACTGTGTCTCAGTTCTCGCTGTGGGAGAGGATCTTGGGACATCAACTGTGGGACTTCGACTCCTGCCCTCGAAGTAGAGTCTCTAAGGGAAGTTCCAGGCACAAAACATGGACTTTCTGGATTCAACCTTGGAGAACTTTGTGACCCAGGAGAGGTTCCGGGACTTTGTGGAACCACCGGAGTTAAAGGAGGCAATTGCTGTGTTTCTTCTGCGGTTGATGACCACCACTGATCCTCTGCACTGGGAGTTCCCGGGGTCTCCTCTGCCCCATTTCCAGGATTCTCTGCTGGGGTTTCCTCCAGTTCTTCACTACTCTCTTCCTCTTCATCAGCATACACAACTGGAAGCAGATGGTTTCTATGCCAAGCCTTTATTCGGCCCTCCGGGCCCCTAATGTTGTACACTGGCAGTCCTTCCAGTTTGGACACAACCTCAAACAGGGTATCTTTCCATCTGTCAGCCAGTTTGTGTTTTCCAGGCACACCTAGATTCCGGATAAGAACTTTATCCCCTGCTTGAATCTCCCGATATCTCACCTTAGAATCATACCTTCTTTTGTTCCGTTCTTCCATTTTTGATGCAGCTTGGGTGGCCAACTCATAGGCCCGATGAAGGTTTTGTTTGAGGTTCCTCACATATTGAAAGTGTGAAGTTGAATCTGTTCCATCAGGAGACACTCCCAAACGGACATCTATCGGTAATCGAGCTTCTCTTCCGAACATTAGGAAATAGGGTGAGAACCCTGTAGATTCATGCCTTGTACAGTTGTATGCGTGGACCATGGCTTCCACATGTTTACTCCAAGACCGCTTCTCGACTTGCTTGAGAGTCCCTAGCATATCTAGGAGGGTCCTATTGAACCGTTCTGGCTGTGCATCACCCTCCGGATGATAAGGTGTGGTTCTGGACTTCTGCACCTGCAACATGTCCAACAGCTCCTTGATCAACTTACTCTCAAAGTCTCTACCTTGATCAGAGTGTATCCGATTGGGTAGTCCATAGTGAATAAAATACCTCTGCCAAAGGACTTTGGCTACAGTCACAGCTTTTTGATCTTTAGTGGGGAAGGCTTGAGCATATCTGGTGAAATGGTCCGTTACCACCAGCACATTTCCAATTCCCGCTGTATCGCTCTCAATGCCGAGATAGTCCATGCACACAAGATCCATGGGTCCCGTACTTTTCAGATGACCCATAGGGGCAGCTCTCACAGGCAGGGTCTTCCTCTGGATACACCTCCTGCATGTCTTTACATGTTGCTCGACATGTTCCCTCATGCGAGGCCAATAGAACCGATCTTGTACTAGGCCATAGGTCTTGTCCACCCTGAGATGCCCATGTTGATCGTGGAGAGCTCCCAGGACCATGCCACGGTATCTGTGGGGTAGTACCAATTGTTTTCTGTCAGGGTGATCATGATACTTCACGACCCTATAGAGTACTCCATCTTCAAGATGTAGTCGGCTCCATTCTCTTAGGTATAATTCTCTTTGACTCACAGGTAGAGACTGCAGCAATTTAGGATTCTTAGTCTTTATTGCTCTGATAACTATCCCAATATACCAGTCCTGCGCTTGAGCCTTCTTCTTGTCTTCTGTGGTTATACTGGACCACCGTTGAAGCATGACTGGAGCATGGAACACCTCAGGCACGGCTTCTGGAGAGTGGCTAATGGAGTCTATCCCCCTTAGCTCGGCAAACTCTTCTTGTCTCTCGGCCACCACATACATCTGACAAAAGGCTCCTACCCCCGGCCCAGGGATCTCTTCCCACTCCTCTTCTTCTTGGTGAGGAGGGAGTCTAGGTCTGCGGGACAGGGCATCTGCGCTGACATTCTTGGGCCCAGGCTTATACTTCAGGCTGAAACTGTAGCTTGACAAGGCAGCCAACCACCTATGTCCTGTGGCATCCAGCTTAGCTGTAGTCTGAATGTAGGTAAGTGGATTGTTGTCAGTCCTTACTTCGAATGTTGCTCCATACAGATAGTCATGTAGTTTATCCACGATGGCCCACTTGAGTGCCAGAAATTCCAATTTATGGACTGGATAGTTCTTCTCTGCACCTGTAAGACTTCTACTTATGTAAGCCACCGGCCTCAATCCTTCTGGATAACTTTGGTGCAGTACACCCCCTAGACCTTCCATACTGGCATCCACATGGAGGATATATGGTTTCTCAGGGTCTGCATAGGCTAAAACAGGAGCTTCTGTAAGTTTCTTCTTCAATGTCAGAAAGGCACCTTCACATCCTGAAGTCCATTTCTCTCCAAAGGGGTCTTTAGGAGATGGTGCCTTAGCACCCGTTACGTCAGAGGTAATCTTCAGTAGGTCATGTAACTCTCGAGCAATCTTTGAGTAGTCTTTCACGAACCTTCGGTAGTAACCACAGAATCCGAGAAAGGACCGCAACTCACTGATGTTATCTGGTCTTGGCCAATTCAACACTGCTTCAATTTTAGCAGGATCTGTGGCTACTCCTTCAGCGGAGACTATATGCCCCACATAAGTGACAGAGTTCTGGGCAAATCGGCATTTGTCCACTGATAGCTTCAGGCCTTCAGCTTGAAGTCGATCCAACACCTTTAGCAATCTTTGTTCATGCTCCTCTGGTGTCTTCCCGAAAACAATTAGGTCATCTAGATACACTAGACACTCTTTGGGATTCATATCCCCCACAGTTTTCTCCATCAGCCTCTGAAAAGTAGCAGGAGCTCCTGTGACTCCCTGTGGCATTCTGGTAAACTGGAAGAACCCCAAAGGGCAGATGAAAGCTGTCTTTTCCTGATCCTCCTTCTTCATGGGTACCTGATAATATCCAGACCTCAAGTCAAGCACACTGAACCACTGGCTGCCAGATAGGGCGTTCAGAAGATCCTCTATCCGGGGCAAAGTGTACTGATCTGGCACAGTCCTCTTGTTCAAAGTACGGTAGTCCACACATAGCCGAACTGAACCATTCTTTTTTCTCACTACCACAATAGGTGAGGCATAGGGGCTCCGAGACTCTGTGATGATGCCTGCTCCTTCCATCTGCTGGAGTATGTCCCGGACATCTTCCACATCTCGAGGGGGTATTCTTCTTGACCTTTCTCTGAAAGGAGTAGAATCAGCAAGTCTTATAGTATGGGTGGCACTCTTAGAACACCCCACGTCCATCTCTGCTCTGGAAAACACTCCCTCTCGGGTGACCAGTTTTGAACGAAGGCTGTCTTTCCACTCCTGTGGTA
Organism: Bufo bufo; assembly: GCF_905171765.1. NCBI lineage: Eukaryota > Metazoa > Chordata > Amphibia > Anura > Bufonidae > Bufo > Bufo bufo. The sequence continues at coordinate 547,946,287 of NC_053393.1, read as the reverse complement.
GAGGAGAATCTTCTAGATCAAAATCTAAAGGAGCTTTCACATGATCCTTCTGTTCTGCACTCACAGACATGATGGACAAAACTTGATCTAAAAGGTGTATCACACCAATCTTCTGATGACGATCAATCCGGATTTCCGTGGGGGTTAAATTCTGTACCATCACAGGAAAGCTCCGACACCACCTTTTCCGCCAATCTTTCACCTCAGGTATGAGAGTCCACCCCTTCTTCTGATCCTCTTCAGGCAGAGACTCAATAAGGTATTGTCCAGTTCCCCCCAACATTTCATGGTGCATTGAGGCTATGGCTCGTAAGGTTTTGGTCTCACCAGGCTTCACAAATGCAGGTTCTGTTCCTGAATAGCGGCACGACCCTGGTTTTGTTTCAAGGGCTAGTCGTCTACACTCTTTCCCTAGGACAGGGCTGACCTCCATCAGTCGGTCTAAGGAGACATCTCCCACTTCTGTCAGATAGGCCTTGAATACATCCTGTACCATCTTTGCATTAGTGCCCAATATTATTGGGGCACACACTTTCCTGGCTGCAGGGCATATTAAAGCTTCCAGCTCCATAGGACATATTATCCCAGTGTTTAACTGGGGAATAGTTATGGTCACTTTTATGCATCCCTCCACAGGTTGAGCTTGAGAACCAACGCCCCATAGCTGAAACTCTCCTGCAGGTTCCATAGGAATGTGTTTCAAATGACGTTCATAGAAGTCTCGGTAGATAATGGTGACTTGAGAACCTGTATCTAGCAATGCTGAAGCCTGAATTCCTTCTACTTGCACGTGTATCAAAGATTTAGGCCCAATCTTGGCTCCTACAGATAAACCATATGTAGGCCGGGTCTTCCTTCGCTTGTAAGACCTGGTCATTTGAGTCTCCTCAAGCTCGGTTGCCAGCACCTCCACATCCACCTCCATGGAGTTCGCAGGGCACTCCTGCTGAAAATGCCCTGACTTTCCACATTTAAAGCAATCCCCTCGGCGGGGTGAATCCTCAGGAAACAGTTTTTTCTGAGTCCTCCTGTGTTGCCCCCCACTTCCAGGGGGAGGATCTGCTCTCTCTGGTGGTGACTTGCATAAGAACTCCAATTCAGCCACCTTCTTCCTAAGAGCTGACAGTTCTGTATCCTCTTTCTCTTTCTGTAGGGGTGGACACATCTGGTCTTCCAATCTCCTGGCTGTATTTATTAAGGTGGAATAAGGCAGGACTTTATCATCCAACTTGGCTCTCAGCAGAATCATAATTGGATTATTGATTAAACCACCTCTCTGAATTTGCTTAGATAGCCGAGCATCCAACTCAGAGGCAGGAACTGCTCCTTTATGGAATAACTTTCCAAGCGATAGCTGTAACCGGTTGATATAGTCAGTGGCTTTTTCATGCTCCTTCTGCTTAGTGGCTAGGAACTTCCATCAACCAAATCTTCTGATTTCCCATAAGCATCCTGCAAAACTTGTAGATAGTCGTGCACAGTAGCTTGCCCATTTACTCCCTTGTACAGTCTTATCATGTCTGTAGCGGGAAAACGAAGACTCTCCACCAACCGCTGTTTCTTTATGGTATCCGTACAAGACCATTCCTCCAACAACTGCATAGCATTATCCTTCCAGACCTCAAAAGGCTCTTCTCCTGAAGGAACAGGCTGATTCCCAGAAAACACCTTTAGTTTGCGGTAACTATGGGTGTGGTTTGCCGTCACTATGGCTTCTGAGAGTTTCTGGAGTATGTCCGATACATCACTACCTCCTGTAGGCGGGGTGCGGACTTCAGGGTTGTCTGGTTTCAGTAATGCTGTAGATGGATGAAATTCTGCTTTAGGAGTAATCATCCCCTGTTCTCTAGGAGGATGGGCAGCTTGTTTAGGAATGGCTCCGGCCTTTCCGGAGATGGGAGTCAGGAGCTTAGAATAATTTCCTGTGACATAATCTCTCTGTTCTAATTTAAAGGGTTGTTGCAGCGAGACCCTTTCTTTCTTATCAAGGAGAGCGTACACTAAAGAGCATCCTTCATCCGGGGCTCCATATAAATGAATGTTGGTAGGCATCTCATGGTCTCCCAAGTCCGTATGACAATATATTAACATGTAAGTTTGGCCTTCAGAATCCTGCAGGATATCCCTGACGGTCGCCATTCCTATTCCCAATCGAAGTTCTATACACAAGATGACGTGATTCATCTCACAGCAGGATGGGACTTTGCATAACATCACAGCTTGCTGCAATGGTACATTTCTTTGCTGGGCCCACTCTTTTGCAAAGGAGGGAGTGGCCTGAGGATTTAATCTACTCTCACTGGTTGTACCCCAATTCATCTCAGCAGTGCCTCCATATGTAACAGGGTTTTGGGGGCGCCCCCTAGAACTCACTATGCCTGACAGGCGGATCCTGAGCCTCCGCTATCTGGGAGTTGGGGTACATGTCTGCGGCAGTGCCTCCACCCAGGGGAGCATCCGGGGTAGGGATGTGAGGCTCCACTGGGAACATACTTGGTGCAAATGAGACTGACACAGCCTAACTGGAATTAACTTTATATAGTGCGTAACAAAATGAACCAACATACATAGGAAAATACAATAGAGTAACACAAATAACAGGGTAATGTGGATTCTTCCTCACCCACCCACTAGCACACCTGCGTCCCACCCCCTATCTTCGCCCTAATGGCCGTTGGTGCACATAGGAGAGTTGGGGCCCTTATAAGTCCTGCTCCGCAGGGTCACTGAAGCAGCCTGAGCTGTGTAATGTCCGTCACTGGACCTCAGAGTCTTTATTGTGAGTGAGGAGACAGGTGCCCTGTGGTGATACAGGGAGAGGTTTGACTTACCCTCACAACACCATTTACCAGGCCAGTCCGCAGCAATCTCCTTTCACTGGATTCACCAGACGTCTGGACTCAGTGCTTGTCTTTGCCAGCGGTCCCTCTCTCAGCAGGTGTGATCTTGGGTGAAGTAAGTTCTCTCCGCCAGGTTCTATCTCTGTGCTGCAGTCTCTCAATGCCAGACCCATGTCCTCTCTCTGGCTGAGCAAGTCGTAGCTTCTAGAAACTTTTCCAGGACCTTCCTCCTTAGAGCTGTGCAGCCAGCGTCGTTTTAGGACCTGCGATGATGTCACTAACCATGTGACTCATTTCAGCCAGTCATGTGATCAATGCTCAATGTCTTATTAACAGCATACTGAGTCCATCTACTGGGCATTTCAGATAACGCAGCCGGTGTAACTCCACAGGGTTACAATTCCTTTGGGGTGCCACTAGCAGAAGAAAAAACGGTGGGCCCCACCAAGGAATTGAGTTTTCTGGGTATAGTGATCAACACCGACAGGTTAGAATGTCGCCTGCCAGAGGATAAGTTGGTGGATTTGAGGTTGGCGGTAGACATGGCTAGGCGGTCCCCTAAAATTAGGTTAAAGGATTTGCAGTCGCTACTGGGAAAACTCAATTTTGCATGCAGAATCATACCCATGGGAAGAATATTTTGTCGTCGGTTGGCGGGGGCTACGGCTGGTGTAACGGCCCCGCATCATTTCATTCGTTTAGGCAGGGAGCTTAAAGGGGATTTGGCGGTATGGGCTGATTTCTTACAACATTTTAATGGGAGGTCTTTGGTTATGGGTGACTTGGTGGAAGATTTTGATTTTGACCTTTTTTCAGACGCAGCGGGTGGATCCGGTTTTGGGGTCTATTGTCATGGGCAGTGGTGCGCAGGTACATGGCCGGAGTATTGGGTAGACCGGGGTTGGGTTAAGAACTTGGTGCTTTTGGAACTATTCCCAATTGTGCTGGCGGTGGTGTTGTGGGGGGACCTTTTTAGGGACAGAAAACTGCGCTTTCACTGCAACAACTTGGGGGTTGTGGACATCATCAACGGCATGACGGCATCCTCGCCGCCTGTGATTAGTTTGTTGCAGCACTTAGTGTTACTTTGCCTAAGATTGAATACTTGGATTGTTGCTGTGCATGTGCCCGGGGTTACTAACTGTATTGTGGATGCCCTTTCTCGTTCGCAGTGGGACCGGTTTCGGCAGCTGGCGCCGGACGCGGAGCTCGAGGGTCTGCGGTGTCCGGAATCCATGTGGGGACTGTTGGAGGAGCCATAGGTCGGTTATTGCAGGATTCCAAGAGTGTTGGAACGGTGGTAGCGTACGGAAAAGCGTGGCAGGAGTGGGTGCTCGGATTTGGGTATCGCTGCGAATGAGTGGGAGGTCCCGTTGTTACTGTTTCTGGGGCATGTTATAGAGGCGGGCTGGTCGGTCGCGCGTCTTAATAAATGGTTGGCGGGTGTTGCATTTGGTTTCAAGCTACGTCAATGGCCGGATGTGACCAAGGCGTTTTTGGTACGACAGGTGTTGAAAGGTTGGAGGCGCGGGGCACGGTCGGCTGATAGACGGCGGCCGGTTTCTTTTCAACTCTTGCTGCGGATTGGGGGGCAGCTGGCGCTGGTTTGTCATTCACCTTGGGAAGTAATGCTATTTCGGGTTGCTTTTTCTCTCGCCTTTTTTGGGGCATTTCGGCTGGGGGAACTTGTTTGCAGAAGTGTGCAGGTCATTGAGGGAGGTTGTCATCTTGTCCCATGACCGGGTAGTCATTTGTATTCGCAAATCAAAAACTGATAGGGAAGGGAGGGGTAGTTACGTTCGGTTGTTTGAAGTGCCAGGTTGCTCCATGTGCCCGGTCCGGTGTTTGAGGGAGTATGGTGTTGGGGGGCGGTCCCCGGTTGGCCCACTGTTGACTCATGAAGATGGATCATATTTATCACGTTATCAGTTTGTGGCAGTGTTCAAACGCTGCATACTCAAGTTGGGTATGGCAGCTGATGACTTTACGGGTCACTCGTTTCGCATTGGGGCGGCGACTGAGGCAGCAAGGGCGGGCCTGAGTGATGAAGTAATTAAGAGAATAGGTCGCTGGGAATCAGTGCGTTTCCGCTCCTATGTCCGTTTAGGTTGATTTTAATATTGTATGTATTGACTGTTGTTTTTCTGGTTGTGTTTTGCAGGCTACAATCCAGCGTTAGTGTGGTTGCTTGGCCACTCTTTCGTATTTTGGGGTGCCCTTCGGGCCGATGTGCGCCCGGATGGTCGGCAATTCGGTCTCCATAGGGACGTAGCTGAAGTCCGGTGGCTTGGGGTAAGAGGCATGTTGTGGGGTGGCGTGATGAGAGAGGTTCACCGGTATGTTAGATTGACTAGGCCCCCGGATGAATTAGTTCTGCATGTGGGGGGAAATGACTTAGGCGCAAGACCAGTCCGGGAGTTGATAAGGGATATCAAATTCGATTTGCTTAGGCTATGGTCCTTATTCCCTGGCACTATCACGGTGTGGTCGGATATTGTACCGCGGAAGGTGTGGCGTGGTGCGCGGTCGGTTGAGCGCCTTAACAAGGCAAGGATCAAGGTCAACAGGCTGATAGGAAAATTTGTGGCCAGAAATGGGGCTGTGGCTGTTCGGCATATCGATTTAGAACGGGGTGAAGGAGCTTTTTGGAGGGCCGATGGTATTCATCTGAATGCCGTCGGAATTGATCTTTGGTCTTTGGGGCTGCAAGATGGTGTTGAGCGAGCACTGAGAATGTGGAGGAACGCGCAAGCCTAAGGTTGGGGTCAGGTTGCGCGTCGTTGGCGGGGGGAGGTCCTCGAAGTTGGTGACACTGATGCTTATGGAGGAGGGGAGGGCCTCAATGGTGGGGGCTGGACTCCCATGGTTGGTGTAGTTGGCTCGTGGAGAAGACGTCCGTGAATTGGTCTCCGAGCTGGCGTTTTACGGCTGGAGGCAGGACGGTGGTGCCAGTCTGGGCAAGTGCGGTTTAATAAGTTGGGGCTTCGAGGACCTCCCTCGTCAGTGGGGAAGATAACACGGTATTTAATGTTATTTAATGTTATTTATTGTTATTTAATGCTATGGAAAATGTATGCGTTATTTATGGTTATGTATTGAGATTTGGGAATAAACGGCTGCTGTGGCCATTAAATCCAAGATCGGTCTCTGTGTCGTTATTACTACTAAGATGGTAAGGTAGGAAGGGGGAGATCGGGGGGTGTCTCAGGTAAGTGTTATACCCCCGAAATGAATAGACAATAACCTGGTCATGACCAGGAATCTTGGGCATGAGAGTAGAAAGAGTACTCCCTGTCGCCTGGATGAAGCTGCCTCCAGGGATCCATCAACCCCACTGACTCTATCATCTGCCCCAATACTGCGTCATGGGCCACTGTAATTCTGCCTCCTTTCGACTTGGTCTTTCTGTCCTCCTGCCCCATCATAACTGAATTAAAGTCGCCCCCCACTATTAGGTTTGAAGTCTTGTCTAACAGTAATTCACCTTCTAGCGCCCTAAAAAATTGCGAGTTATTGGCATTCGGGCCATATACATTGAAAGTAGTGTACTCCATATTTTGGACCTTTATCGACACCTTGACCCACCTCCCTTTGTCATCAGCTACCGAACCCAGCAGGGTGAAATTGAACGCTCTATTGAACAGTATCAGGACCCCCACTTTCCGCTCTGAGGAGGACAATCCTATCACCTGACCCACCCATAATTTTTGCATCCTGCCGAAGTCCCCTGCTGATAAATGAGTTTCCTGAAGCAATGCTATATCAGGTTTTAATTTTTTAAGGTGACGGAGGATCATCCATCTCTTCTGCGGAGAGCGGAGGCCCTTCACATTCCAACTAACTATCTTCATACTTATAACTAACTACAAAGTTTGATCTTCCTATGACTAGGATAATGACTGGATAGACATAACCTATTACCAAGATACTCCAGGGATAAGCGCCAGCTGATGCACAAGAATAAACATGAACAGTATCACATACAATATCGTAAACCCCCCCCCCCCCCCCCACCCCAGTTAGGAAAATCTCCTAAAACCAAGCTCTCATTGTTACACATATTACCCACTTAGCACCCTCCTTCCTTATTCCGTGACTTCTCTTTTTTCTGGGCTACAGTACTCATCTACCTGTCCCCCATACTTTATACAATACTGACCGCAGTAAATGTTAAATCGTATAACTATGTAACCGCACGGGCCAAGTTATAGAGTTCCCTTCTGTGCGCAACCCCGCTCCCACTGTGCGGATTAACCCATGTCCACTTCAAATCGCTGGTAGAAAAATGGGCTATTAATAACCCGTAACAAAACTCAGCATAGCTACCAATAATGTCCTCTTTATCGTGACCACGAGTCCCTTCTTCTTGTAGAACGAGGTCCTCTCTTATCAGCTGGGGCCACCTCCCAATCTCGTCTCCGTCTATCTGTGGGGGGCGAGCGTCTCCACTCCGGGCTCCTCGCCACCTCTCTGCTCCGTTGCTGCTGTCTTGGTGACCTTCCTCTGCGTCGTGGCTCACCTTCCAAGTTGTTGTCTCGCAGGAACTCCTCCGCAGCCTCAGGATCTTGGTACGTTTTAACCTCGCCATCTGCAGTTGAGATTTTCTAAATCGCCGGATACAATAACTGAAATCGTATTTGCTGCCTATACAGCTCCGAGCAGACAGCGCTGAATTCGCGCCTCTTTTTTGCCACCATTGCAGAATAGTCGGCGAACATTAGTAAGGTATGTCCTCTGACGTTCAGTGGACCTTTGCGGGCCCTAAAAGCTCTTAGAATGGCTTCTTTGTCATTATAGTCTAGGAACCGCATAATGACTTGTCGCGGTCTAGATTGAAGGTTTTGCGAAACATTGCGGTTTTGTGCCTGAGAGTCCATGGCAGGGCCTACTCTGTGGACCCTCTCCACTGTGTGTCTACCGTTCAGGTTCAAGGCTTGAGGTATCTCTATCTCGCAGATCTCTTTCAAGGCAGGCTGTTTAATGCTTTCTGGTAGGCCCACTATTCTTAAATTATTCCGCCTAGACCTATTCTCCAGGTCCTCTAGGCGGTCTTTCAGCACGATGTTCTGCTTAAAAAGATCCTGGGCATCATGGGTACATCTGGTCACATCATCCTCCATCGCTGAAACCCTTTGCTCCAGCTCCTCTATGCTTGCCTCATGCCTTGCCACCGTGCTGTGTAGCTCATGCAGGGACTGTGTGAGGGTCTTAGCAAGAGTCTCTTTGATGTCTGGGGCCAGGTACTTGGCTACTTCAATAGCTAGTGTTTTGTAGTCTATGCTACTTAGGTCTCCAGCCAGCTTGCTGCCGCTATCCACCACCTCTGCAGCCCCTTGATTGTCAATCGGGGAGTCGGGGCGGGAATCCGCCATCTTGCCCTGCACAGCACTAGCGGTCTGTCTCATCCCGCTCACCACTTGTCGTCTGCCACTCCTCAGCAAATATCGGTCCTTGGACCCTCGGCCGTCACTCAGTGGGATCCCCGAGGTGACTTTCAGGGCCCCTTATTGTCCACAGGGTCGGAGTGCAGGTGAAAATATAGGGACAGGCGACGGAGCTCACTCACTCCGCGTCCTGCATCCCAGCGCCGGGACCGGAAGTCCGGATCCGGTGTTTTACCATTCAATGCCACAAAAATGGCCCACCGAACCTCCTCCTCCATGATAGCAGAATCTGATGACTATAGAAAAGAATTAAAGGAGTTATCCAAAATCTTTTACTCATTCCCCATTAGAGTAGCCGGAACAGTAGGGTGGTCATACTTACTTGGTACCTGCGTTACGGCTTAGTTGCTCCATGGCTGCCTATGCAGGTCCAGGATCTCTGGGAAACAACAGTAATTTGCTGCAGCGGTCAAGTGCCACCTCGTCAACAGGATGCTGATTCTCAAAGACCCCGGACCTGCGGAGGTGGATGTGGAGCGATGGAGCCGAAAACCAGTGGTGGAGACCAGATAAGTATGAACACGACCTTAGGTCTGGACACTCTGAAAGCATCTGTTAAAAGGTTTAAAGCTGGATAACCACTTTAATAATGGGGAGGAGAGCAGGGACTGCCCTGTAGAGGTCTTCATAGTAATCACTGAATATTTAAGCAATTTATACAGGATTAGCAGTAACTGTGCCAGTCAGAGGGTTCTGCAACTGGATGACTGGTTTATAAAGTTGACTAGATTTAGTAAGGGCCGCTAATAATTTACCCGTCTTATTGCCCAAACAATAGAATTTAATTTATGACATCTGCCTCTGACAATGAGACTATATATAAAAGAGTCCAGAAGATGTTCAGCCATGAAGTATTCTTGTGGTGTCTCCGTAGAAGGGGATAAGACAAGCGCACCTCGGGCCTGTAACCAGGAGTTATGTATTTCATCAAACCTTTTCTCCTTCTTTCTAAACGAGAGATAATGGACTGTTATACTTTTTATCCTTTATTTTTTATTTTTTCTCTATTTATTAGATTTCTATATTCTATATTTTATTACATGTATTTCTTCTTATATCTATGTCCGGGCAGCAGGATGTATGTCCCCATATAAAGGGGACTCAGGGCAGCCATCAGATAATGTCTGTACACAGGGATGCAGGGAAGACATGGTTGGTGTGTCCTCTGCCTGCCCACCAGCCGCCTCTAATGAAGGGATCTCCTCTGATGTCAGCAGTTTCCTCCAGTGCAGGACCCAGCACCATCTTCATATTCTTATCCTCTTTGCTGAGATCTTCAGGTGAAGTTCATGGTGTTGCTGAGGACGCCATGAGGACCAGACTTCTCATATTCCGCTTATTCACCGGTGTCATCACAACTGCAGCAGCAGAAGAACCTGAGGCATCTGCAGGAGATAAGACCGGAGGGGGGTCATGAGAGTGGACAGGTCAAGTGGTGACAGTGGAGACTGATGAAGAGAGGGGTAGTAGGTCCTAGAGATACGAGCTGATTACGGTGAGTCCTGCTGCTGGGTCCCCCCACAATCAGCTGGTATTACTGGAGGAAACATTTAGGGAACTCTTCTGGGAAAGTCAAGTGTTCACCAGAGGGTAGGAAATGTCCTCTATAGCGAGAGGGGCCCTCTGTGATGCATCTCTGCTCGGGATGATAGAGAGGATGCTGACGGGGGGACCTCAAATATTTTCTGCATTTGCCCTCATAGAAGGAGTACAGGGGATCATGTAAAGTCGTGTACTTACCTTGTTAGTCTGTTCCTGCTGCTCTTTCTGATGCTGCTTGGAAAAGTAAGAATAGATTTTTTTTTAAAGTTTCCCTGCATCGGCAACACAGTGGGGTCCGAGTGCCCCCCAAAAAATCTTTCCCCCTCCCTAGTTCATGAACGTTTAATGCAGGCATCCTCAACCTGCGGCCCTCCAGCTGTTGTAAAACTACAACTCCCACAATGCCCTGCTGTAGGCTGATACCTGTAGGCTGTTTAGGCATGCTGGGAGTTGCAGTTTTGCAACAGCTGGAGGGCCGCAGTTTGAGGATGCCTGGTTTAATGCATTAAATCAATTATTTCTGTGGCCAATAGGGGGAGCTCATTGCATGCTGATGTATCATAGAGTTCACTGTGTAAACCCCTATGCAGTGAGCTCCTTCAAGTGGCAGTTACAGGTAGACTGAAGGTAAATTATTACTTACCTGCTGCTCTTGTTTTGTCTTCTCAGGCAATTTGGTGTCCACCAACCGCGTCTTGTCCTAAAGGAAAGATGAAAGTAGATAAGATCAGCTCCATGTGATGACAGGATCAGTCTATACAGTTCTGTACACGGAGACTGTCCTGTGTCATGTCCTGTGGACACTAAATGAGGCAAAGCTCAAAGCAGGAAAGTATGTGACCACTAAAATTCTGTCTTACTTATTCTATAAACTTACTGGGTGGTCTCCTCAGTTGGTCGGACCGGCATCACCTCTATGTCCAATGGTCTATAATGAAAAAGACAGCTCTGACAACAATGTATGGGCTCCGATCACATAGTTATATATACCTATATCTGGAAATATTATAAGCTCATTATATATAGACTCTGTACTCACCTTGCTGTGTTCTCAGCTTGTTCCTCCACTACAGTCTCTTTCTCCTCTACTTCCTCCGCTCCCACCTTTTCATTTTCCATTTCCTCTCTAGCCTTTTCCTCTTTCACTTCCTCCTCTCCCGCCTTTTCCTCCTCCGCCACCTTCTTCTCCTCCTCTTCTTCCTCCAGTTCTATTTCCTCCTTGCTATTAGACATAGAACATACATTATATCAGGACTTTGTTCTCACCTTTATTAGGGGAGGAGTTTAGATGGAGATCGGGTGGGAATTTAGTTTTCTATATTTTTTCCTCTTAGAGAATGGGATAAACCTCAATGATCCTCAGTGTGATGCTCTATGGCAGGCATGGCCAACCTGCGGCTCTCCAGCTGTTGTAAAACTACAACTCCCACAATGCCCTGCTGTAAGCTGATAGCTGTTGGCAGTCTGGACATGATGGGAGTTGTAGTTTTGCAACAGCTGGAGAGCCTAAGGTTGGCCATTCCTGCTCTATGGTATGGTTTTAAGTTAAAAAGTTTGTGCCCCCCCCCCCTTGCCCAGGCTCCAGCATTACCAGTTCCTCCCTGCCCGGTTTATACTCTTACATAGTGTCCATCTTAAAGGGTGGCTCCAATTTCTTTACTGTTCGTATCCTATAATAGAAAACAGCTCTGGTTACTGGAACTGCCCAATATACACCCCAAATATAAGATGTGGCAAGACTGGTGCCCCCAGTGGTCATTATCACATTTACTAGTAATAATTAATATACATAACATCACAACATAATTAACCCCTTGCATCTGGAAAGTTTTATGATGAGAATGTCGTCTATATAGCGAGTCTCTCAGATCAATATACTGATATTAAATTCAGAAGCTTTCCTTCTACCTTCCTATAGAGGACACAGGAGAATTGTCCTTTCTACAAATATACAGTTGTGTTCAAAATTATTCAACCCCCACTGAAATTGAGTGTTTTGGCCCCAGTTTGACATTGATTTTGATCATTTCGGTCATCTTGTTTACAATTAAATCAAAGAGGCCCTTGTAAGTCAGACAAATATAACATAACATTTATAATGAAATAACCACAAATGTCTTTTCTGTGCTCACATCATTATCAGTTTTATTCAACCCCCAAGTGACATTCAATCTTAGTACTTAGTACAACATCCTTTTCCAGTTATAACAGCTTTTAAACGTGAAGCATAGCTTGACACAAGTGTCTTGCAGCGATCTACGGGTATCTTCGCCCATTCTTCATGGGCAAAAGCCTCCAGTTCAGTCACATTCTTAGGCTTGCGCGCTGCAACTGCATTCTTTAAGTCCCACCAGAGGTTCTCAATCGGATTTAAGTCTGGTGACTGCGATGGCCACTTCAAAATGTTCCAGCCTTTAATCTGCAACCATGCTCTAGTGGACTTGGAGGTATGCTTGGGATCATTGTCCTGTTGAAAGGTCCAACGTCTCCCAAGCCTCAGGTTTGTGACGGACTGCATCACATTTTCATCTAATATCTCCTGGTACTGAAGAGGATTCATGGTACCTTGCACACGCTGAAGCTTCCCTGTACCTGTAGAAGCAAAACAGCCCCAAAGCATGATTGACCCCCCGCCATGCTTCACAGTAGGCAAGGTGTTCTTTTCTTCATAGGCCTTGTTCTTCCTCCTCCAAACATAGCGTTGATCCATGGGCCCAAACAGTTCTAATTTTGTTTCAACAGTCCACAGAACACTATCCCAAAACTTTTGTGGTTTGTCCACATGACTTTTGGCATACTGCAGTCGACTCTTCTTATTCTTTGGAGACAGCAAGGGGGTGCGCCTGGGAGTTCTGGCATGGAGGCCTTCATTACGCAGTGTGCGCCTTATTGTCTGAGCGGAAACTTCAGTACCCACATCTGACTAATCTTTTTTCAGTTCCTCAGCAGTCACACGGGGACTTTTCTACACTTTGCGCTTCAGGTAGCGCACAGCAGTCGAAGTCAGCATCTTCTTTCTGCCACGACCAGGTAGAGTTTCAACAGTGCCCTTTGCCTTGAATTTGCGAATGATGCTTCCTATGGTGTCTCTTGGTATGTTTAACATCTCTGCAATCTCCTTATAGCCATTGCCCTTCCTGTGAAGAGAAATCACCTCTTCTCTTGTCTTCCTGGACCATTCTCTTGACTTCACCATGTTTGTAAACAGTAAATGTCTAGAAGGAGCTGAGTATCACAGTCCTTTTACATCGGCCTAATTGGTGCTTATTATGCTTGATTGCTGCTCCTTGACATCCACAGGTGTTTTCAATACCTGATCGAAAACACTTGAATGAACCTCTGTTCTTAAGAGTGGTAGTCTTTAAGGGGTTGAATAATTGTGTCAATGAAGAAATCACAAAAAAAACATTTAATACTGTATTACAAAAACAATTGATGTCATTTTAGTTTCATTTGGTTCTTTAAAAAGTCCTTGTAAGATTTCATTCTGAACACAATTACAAATGTACACTAAATTCCCTAAAACCCTTTACAGCATTGGGGGTTGAATAATTTTGAACACAACTGTACATGTCACATATGTTGGGGGACAACTCGTGGATCACCTTGTAAGGCAGACGTCTATATTGTCCTATTATTCTATAATATAATCACCTTACTGGCAGCTCGGAGCCCTTCACCGTCCACCACCACCTGTTAGGGAAATACAACGAGATTATATTTACAGGTTAGGAATATTCTCATTCATAGACATGATACAATATGACATCATTTGAGATTTCCATAGTAACAGCCAATCAGATCTCTGTGTTCATTTTCCCACATTTTTATGTATGAGGCCTGATGACTGTATGAAATGTTTTGTGGTTGCCTGAAGTGTGTTTTCTGTGCTTTTTGTAACGCATGGAGATTTAAACCCGTGTCCTTTCCACTATGGACGTTTCATATATGAAGGTGGAGCTGTGGATGAAGAATTCTTGTATCTATTAATATTCAGATCTAGAGATAGAAATATTATAGATTATATATGACCTTTTGACCTTGGGGTGCTTTACCTATAGGTAGAATGTGGGGTGATGTTCAGGACAATAAATGTTGCATGTTGTGGATCAGTAATTCTTCTACACAGTGTGGAAGATTTATCAAACTGCTGCAAGATCAGATTGTAGCTCTGAAAGTTAGTTGGAAAATGTAAAATGTGACCTTATTAGCTGCTATGGAGAACTGCTCCACAGGTTCTTTGCCATATTCTTAAATAATATATTCAATTAATGTCCTAACTCAATATACAGAACTTTACATTGATGTACTTACATGAGAACCTGATATTTTTCCTCCTCACTTTCTTCTTCTGACTCTTCCTCTTCCACCAACGCACCTTCATTTTCCTCCTCAGTATTGATGACTTCCACCATCACTTCCACTATTTCTTCTTCCTTGATGTTCTTCTCCTCTACCTCCTTGATTGTATTGTCCTCCACTTTACCCTGCTTTTCAATATTTATCTCCTCCTCAATCTTAATCTCTTCCTCCTTCCTGATCATAACCTTCTCTACCTCCTCGATCTTATTCTCCATATTTTTTATCTCCTCCACCTCCTTGATCTTAATCTCCTCCACCTCCACGATCTTAATCTCCACTTCCTTGATCTTAATCACCTCCACCTCCTCAATCTTAACCTCCTCTGCCTCTATGATCTTAATCTCGTCCGCCTCCTCAATCTTTATCTCTTCCACGACCTCCCTGATGTTTATCTGCTCCAACTCCTCCTCAGTGTTAATCTCCTGCAACTCCTCGATGTTAATCTCCTCTATCTCATCCTCCATGGTTATATCCTCCAAGATGTTAATCTTCTCATTCTCCTTCTTGATGTTACCGTACTCCACCTCCTCATCGATGTTAATCTCCTCCATCTCCTTCTCCTCAATCTTAATCTCCTCCTCCTCCTTTATCTCCTCCTTGACTTCCTCCAACCTAAGAGTAGATAAGACAGTGAGAGTCCAGGACATGCTCTATGTGCTCTATAGATTTAGAAATGATGAACAGTCGTGTAGAAATGAGTAATGGATAAGCCCCAATTACCAGATTTATCCTCAACTTGTACCCTTACCTCAGGACCTAAGCCTAAAACTAAAAATTTCTAGCAATGTTTATGTCTTATCTAAACTTCAAGACCTATCCTCAAATCTTCAGTCTTCACTTATTGTTTCCCTGACTTTTATTCCTTATCTGACCATCAAAACCCTAACCGATAGCAGCGACTGAGGAACTCCCCAGCACTCAAAACCCTGAGGATCCACTTACGGATACTAATACCCAAAAAGTACTAGGGGATACAGAGATAATAAACACAGTGATGTCACATAATGAAGTTCAGGCACAGGAATGATGCACACAACAGAGATGACCATGGGGCTCTATAATAACACTGAGGACGGGGCCACATTCTATTTTCCACACCCCCTTCCATCCTCTATAGCAGGCATGGCCAACCTGCGGCTCTCCAGCTGTTGTAAAACTACAACTCCCACCATGCCCTGCTGCAGGCTGATAGCTGTAGGCAGTCTAAGCATGCTGGGAGTTGTAGTTTTGCAACAGCTGGAGAGCCTCAGGTTGGCCATCCCTGCTCTATAGTCATCATTAACTGCACCTTATATCTCACTGAAAATGGGCCTCCAGTTGTTTGACCCCATAGCAACTGAAATGTCTGCAAACCCAGCAGTTATATTCCTGATCCACATAGCAAAACATAGAATGTCCCTTCCAAATCTCCTACTTCCCTAACACAGCAGCTGGCAGCCACCACTAGGGGGAGCTCAGTGCATACAGATTTATAAAACTACAATCAAACGGCATGTGAGCTGTATACAGTGAGCTCCCCCTAGTGACCACTGCAGGAAAAAACACAACAGGAAGCAGAAAAAGCAAATGCATAGAGCAGCCCCTGTCCCATAGCAGTCACCGAGTCTCCCTCTGCGGTAGGTACACCACTGCCACCCACATCCCTTCTACTGGGTCCATCTGTGAAGCTTCTACATGCGGTTATGCTCAGGTGCTGAGAGTAATCAGACATATTGTACACTTACAGGAAAGATGGACTTACCTGACTCTACGCAATTCACCAACCAAAGCTGTAGAAGAGGAAAAGGAAAGAGGCGGCCATTACTGAAGAGGAGGAGACATGATAGAAGAAGATGACAGACACAACAGGAGCTGAGGACACAGCAGACTTACCTCCAGCACCAACTACAACCCTCAGGGGAGTGTCAGCTCTGCAGCCCCTTATATAATGTGTGTGATGTCATAATGTGCGGGGGAGGAGCCAACAGCACAACATTCCATAACATCATAAAGAGGCCAGAGGAGGTAGCCAATCAGAATGTGCGGGGAGGAGCCAAAAGCACAGTATTCTGTGACATCATAAAGAGGCCGGAGGATGCATCCAATCAGAATGTGTGGGGAGGAGCCAACAGCATAGTATTCCGTGACATCATAAAGAGGCCGGAAGAGGCAGCCAATCAGAATGTGTGGGGAGGAGCCAACAGCACAGTATTCTGTGACATCATAAAGTGGCCAGAGGAGGCAGCCAATCAGGTGTAATCCATATTGAATGTATGTAAATTTTCCACCTTGGCCCTGTATAATGGATGACAGTATATATATAATGTATATCTAGGCGGTATATAGACAGGACATTATAGATAATTCTACTGTATAACAGACGCTTGTTTCTGGACCTGCTGCTATTTCTCCGAAAACTTTTTTATGTTTGTAATTTATTCCAATAAACTTTATTCATTTTTCCGCAGATACAATACACTGGGGCCTATAGGCACATAACCATAGCGTCCCATAAGTGGGTCTTCCCAATGCATGATGGGAGTTATTCCCCAGCAGCGGGATATCAGTGGTATAGCCCTCCGCTCCTGAGCCGGCGCCATCCCTGCTCCATATATTATCATTGTCTCTATCGCCCTCGACATTGATACAATTTTCTCCTGATTCGTTATTTTGTGTCACTGACACCTGAACCAGTGATGTGTAACCTGCTGTTCTCCAGCTGATGTGTAACTACAACTCCCAGCATGCCATGGAAAATGCAGACTGTCAGCCTATGATGGGACTTGTAGCTCCACAACAGCTGCACGTTGCAAATCTGTAATGTTAACAAAGGGTTAATGTACCATGCAAGCAGCAGCTATGGGGTCAGTGATGGGGCCACAGGACGAGGGGGCAGTTCGGGTATAGACCCCACATAACATAGGAAATCATTGCAGTAATATCCCTGGTGGTCCAGGCAGGCTCGGACTGGCCCACAGGGGTACAGGGGAATCCCACGGTGGGCCCCTGAGCAAGGTGGGCCCCTAGTCTCCCACCCCCTGCACAAGTGGCACATAACACAGCAGACTTACTGCCCTACATACATATATTATTATTATATTGAATGTATCTGTACGGTGGGCCCTAGGTATCGGGGTCCGACACTGGGTCCAGGGGACGATCATCTCTATGTAACACCCCTGTATATCAACATATGGTAACCCCTGGTAACAGGAACCAGAGCACAAACCGGGGTGCGGCCTCTCCTTGTCCCCCTTTTATGGCCTGTGCCCCCCGTGTCTGTGTAGACATATACCATGGTGCAGTATTATATAGACCGTGCATACAGGGGGCACTTAGGGATATCCAACGACCCGAAAACAACACTTCTACCTCCACAAGAGAAACCAAGAAGCATCGCTCACTAAAAATCATATTTCTGTAATTATACAGGGGGCACTCCATACATAATATACCTCTAGGTGGTGCTCCATGTGAATAACTGCAGTGGGTACTGTGCGGTATTATATTATCTGACGCTGTATGTCAGTATTATTACACGAGAGAAACGTATGTATTGAAGGCAGTGGACAACCTTAAAAACAATGTAGTGACCTTTAGTAAAACATTGCACTAAGTTCCTGGCTGCAGTCTTCATTCCTTCCTTCCTTCATTCATGTTCAGACCCCTGATATTCAGTTCACAACCTGCCCCTGCTTTTACACTTTATGACATTACATTCACACATAGAAAGCTTCATTCCAACATCTTCTTGGAGCAGGATTATTTATATCAGTGTGTTACATGCTAAATGTCAGGTCTGTGTTTCCAGGATGCTGCTGTTGGCACTAGCTCTCATATCAACACAGCTTCATGTGTGAACTGGTTTCTCCTCTGCAGACACTGATAGTGGCCCTGTGTTTCTCAACTCTTTGCAGACTGCTGATTCTGGTTTGTGATTCCCCACAGGGGGCAGTATTGGAGAGGTCAGTGTTAGTAGTGGGGTACCACAGGGGGGCAGTATTGGAGAGGTCAGTGTTAGTAGTGGGGTACCACAGGGGGGGGGCAGTATTGGAGAGGTCAGTGTTAGTAGTGGGGTACCACAGGGGGGCAGTATTGGAGAGGTCAGTGTTAGTAGTGGGGTACCACAGGGGGGCAGTATTGGAGAGGTCAGTGTTAGTAGTGGGGTACCACAGGGGGCAGTATTGGAGAGGTCAGTGTTAGTAGTGGGGTACCACAGGGGGCAGTATTGGAGAGGTCAGTGTTAGTAGTGGGGTACCACAGGGGGCAGTATTGGAGAGGTCAGTGTTCGTAGTGGGGTACCACAGGGGGCAGTATTGGAGAGGTCAGTGTTAGTAGTGGGGTACCACAGGGGGCCGTATTGGAGAGGTCAGTGTTAGTAGTGGGGTACCACAGGGGGCAGTATTGGAGAGGTCAGTGTTATTAGTGGGGTACCACAGGGGGCAGTATTGGAGAGGTCAGTGTTAGTAGTGGGGTACCACAGGGGGCAGTATTGGAGAGGTCAGTGTTCGTAGTGGGGTACCACAGGGGGCAGTATTGGAGAGGTCAGTGTTAGTAGTGGGGTACCACAGGGGGCAGTATTGGAGAGGTCAGTGTTAGTAGTGGGGTACCACAGGGGACAGTATTGGAGAGGTCAGTGTTATTAGTGGGGTACCACAGGGGGCAGTATTGGAGAGGTCAGTGTTAGTAGTGGGGTACCACAGGGGGCAGTATTGGAGAGGTCAGTGTTCGTAGTGGGGTACCACAGGGGGCAGTATTGGAGAGGTCAGTGTTAGTAGTGGGGTACCACAGGGGGCAGTATTGGAGAGGTCAGTGTTAGTAGTGGGGTACCACAGGGGGGCAGTATTGGAGAGGTCAGTGTTAGTAGTGGGGTACCACAGGGGGCAGTATTGGAGAGGTCAGTGTTAGTAGTGGGGTACCACAGGGGGGCAGTATTGGAGAGGTCAGTGTTAGTAGTGGGGTACCACAGGGGGCAGTATTGGAGAGGTCAGTGTTAGTAGTGGGGTACCACAGGGGGCAGTATTGGAGAGGTCAGTGTTCGTAGTGGGGTACCACAGGGGGCAGTATTGGAGAGGTCAGTGTTAGTAGTGGGGTACCACAGGGGGCAGTATTGGAGAGGTCAGTGTTAGTAGTGGGGTACCACAGGGGGCAGTATTGGAGAGGTCAGTGTTATTAGTGGGGTACCACAGGGGGCAGTATTGGAGAGGTCAGTGTTAGTAGTGGGGTACCACAGGGGGCAGTATTGGAGAGGTCAGTGTTCGTAGTGGGGTACCACAGGGGGCAGTATTGGAGAGGTCAGTGTTAGTAGTGGGGTACCACAGGGGGCAGTATTGGAGAGGTCAGTGTTAGTAGTGGGGTACCACAGGGGGGCAGTATTGGAGAGGTCAGTGTTAGTAGTGGGGTACCACAGGGGGCAGTATTGGAGAGGTCAGTGTTAGTAGTGGGGTACCACAGGGGGGCAGTATTGGAGAGGTCAGTGTTAGTAGTGGGGTACCACAGGGGGGCAGTATTGGAGAGGTCAGTGTTAGTAGTGGGGTACCACAGGGGGCAGTATTGGAGAGGTCAGTGTTAGTAGTGGGGTACCACAGGGGGGCAGTATTGGAGAGGTCAGTGTTAGTAGTGGGGTACCACAGGGGGCAGTATTGGAGAGGTCAGTGTTAGTAGTGGGGTACCACAGGGGGCAGTATTGGAGAGGTCAGTGTTAGTAGTGGGGTACCACAGGGGGCAGTATTGGAGAGGTCAGTGTTAGTAGTGGGGTACCACAGGGGGCAGTATTGGAGAGGTCAGTGTTAGTAGTGGGGTACCACAGGGGGCAGTATTGGAGAGGTCAGTGTTAGTAGTGGGGTACCACAGGGGGCAGTATTGTCTGCAGACATTGTCATGTGTGTTCTCTCCTCTCTCCATAGTAGCGATTATCAATCTTTAGCACTCAAGCTGTTATGAAACTACAACTCCCAGCATGCAAGCTTGCTGCTCTTAGAACTCCCACAGAAGTAAATTGAGCATGATGGGAGTGGTAGTTCCACAACAGCTGGAGTGCCAGAGGTTGCTGACCCCTTCTCCATACTGATTGGACTTGACTCCGCCATAGGCCGGTAAGTCTTTCCTCTGTTGTGGGTAAACTGTGTGAAGGTTTTCTAAGAGATGCTATCCTGGAGAATCTCAGTGATAATAAGTGTATAACGCTGTACCAGCGCGGCGTCACGTGGGATCGGTCCTGTCAGACTAATCTAATCAATTTCTAAGAGAAGGTAAGGGAGGATGGGGGTCGTGGATGTTGTATGGTTTTGCTTAATCATTTCATACTGTGCCGCATAAAGGTTAGTATATAAAGTGAGCATTAGAGATGAGCGAATGTCATATTTTAAAATTTGTTCACGCTTCGTTTGGTGGTAAAAGCAGAATTGCGTTATGGATTCCGTTACCACAGACTATAGCGCAATTCTAGGACTGATTGCCTTTAGAGGCTTTACGTTATTCATTCCATCATAATAGAAGTCTATGGGCTGCAAAATGGATCCGTCCCGTTTCCGTTATGCAGGGGAGTCCTCTCCTGCCTCTAAAGGCATTCCATTTTGCAATCTGTCATAGAATTGCGCTATAGTCCGGGGTAACGGAATCCATAACGCAATTCTGCTTTTACCACCAAACGAACCGTGAACGAATTTCACATATTTGCTTTTCTCTAGTGAGAATGCTTGGACTTGGAGAAAATGTCTGTATGTGGGTAAGTAACTGGCTTAGTCTACATGCACACGACCGAATGCGTTTTGCGATCCGCAAAAAAAAAAAAAAGGATGACATCTGTATGCGGAACCATTGTAACAATGCTTAAAACGGGCAAGAATAGGACATGTTCTATTTTTTTTCCGGGGCTGAGTACGTAACACTAAGGACTTTTTCACACGACCGGTTTTTTTTTCAGTTTACGGGCCGTTTTTTGCGTTCCGTATACGGAACCATTCATTTCAATGATTCTTAAAAAAAAACGGAACGTACTCTGTATGCATTCCGTTTTCGTATTTCTGTTCCGTTGAAAGATAGAACTTCCTATTATTGCCCGCAAATTACGTTCCGTGGCTCCATTTAAGTCAATAAGTACGCAAAAACAAATGGCGCAAATATGGAAATGCATCCGTATGTCTTCCGTATCCATTCCGTTTTTGTGGAACCATCTATTGAAAATTTTATGCCCAGACTAATTTTTTCTATGTAACTACTGTATATGCCATACCGAAAAACGGATCTGTGAAAAACAGACCACAAAACACTGAAAAAGCCATACGGTCGTGTGAAAGAGGCCTAAACCAGTAGCAAAAGTGCATTCTGGGTAGTGTTATGACATCCCACCCCATATCAATGTACACGCCTATCAGACAATGATTGGAAAGTTCCAAACTAGGAAGGTGTGTTCATCTGCTAAGTTTTGGTTAAGAAACCACTTAGGGGTGGTGAGAAAAAAAAACTAACCACAAAAAGGGAAAACAGAGAGAGAAAGGGAGATCTCTGGAGGAGGATTTGGATTATCAGAAAAACTTTTGAGAGCTGACTTCCCGAGACTCTGCACATCACTTGAAACTTGGGCAACGTATATTTTTTTTGTTTTATGTAGTATTGATATAAATTAATTGGCTTGATACTTATCCAAATCCCGCTTATTGCAGACGTATAGTGTTAGTACTAGGTCAGTATCGGCGGCATTTAATGAAAATGCATATCATTGAATACAAGATCTAATATTTATACCAAGAGAGCTTCTCTGTTGGGATTCTTTATATTCCTTAGTTTTATATCAAGCTGATAATTTATAAGTTTTATTGTAATACTACTTATACAATCCAAGATTGGTCATCATTTTGGGCAGAGCAAGGGTTGGTACCTCTTATTTTCTTTATTGAGTTTCTGTGCCTAATCAATTGATTTTATATCTCTCAATTTTAAGCAGAATTGCATAATATTCTTGTGTTGGTTGAATAGTGTTTTGTTGGCACCATCTAGTGGCGAATTTTGGTTACTGCATCTCATTGTGTATCATTGGAATTTACATTGATTTATTTTTTTATTGTATTTTAAATTATTGTATAACAAATCATTTATATTTTTGTATAGACACTTGTACCTTGTTCTTACTGATTGCACAAAATTAGGTTCTCGATCAAACTTTTAGAGGTGTCTATATGTCCACCTCGCAGATCAATATCATTTGAATAATTTTTCTTTTAAACAATATTATATATATAAATATATACATATACACTCACTTAAAGAATTATTAGGAACACCATACTAATACGGTGTTGGACCCCCTTTTGCCTTCAGAACTGCCTTAATTCTACGTGGCATTGATTCAACAAGGTGCTGATAGCATTCTTTAGAAATGTCGGCCCATATTGATAGGATAGCATCTTGCAGTTGATGGAGATTTGCGGGATGCACATCCAGGGCACGAAGCTCCCGTTCCACCACATCCCAAATTGTAGCCTCTTTTTCCTATTTGTAGTGGAGATGAGTGTTACCCGGTGGGGTCTTCTGCGGTTGTAGCCCATCCGCCTCAAGATTGTGCGTGTTGTGGCTTCACAAATGCTTTGCTGCAGACCTCGGTTGTAACGAGTGGTTATTTCAGTCAACGTTGCTCTTCTATCAGCTTGAATCAGTCGGCCCATTCTCCTCTGACCTCTATCATCCACAAGGCATTTTCGCCCACAGGACGGCCGCATACTGGATGTTTTTCCCTTTTCACACCATTCTTTGTAAACCCTAGAAATGGTTGTGCGTGAAAATCCCAGTAACTGAGCAGATTGTGAAATACTCAGAGCGGCCCGTCTGGCACCAACAACCATGCCACGCTCAAAATTGCTTAAATCACCTTTCTTTCCCATTCCGACATTCAGTTTGGAGTTCAGGAGATTGTCTTGACCAGGAGCCCCCCCCTAAATGCATCGAAGCAACTGCCATGTGATTGGTTGACTAGATAATTGCATTAATGAGAAATAGAACAGGTGTTCCTAATAATTCTTTAGGTGAGTGTATATATATATATATATATATAGCATTTGCTTTAGACCAGGGCTAGGTAACCTCCAACAGTCCAGCTGTTGTGAAACTACAGCTACCAGCATTCATACTTCCTATTTCCTTCTCAGAACTCCTAGAAACAAATGAAGCATGCTGGGATTAGTAGTTTCAGCTGGAGTGCCGAAGGTTGCTGACCTCCGCTCTAGACTATTGAGACCCCCAGGGTTTTTCCTCATATGTATAAGTTTTGGGGTACCTCAGTCATAACCTATTGTTTCCTACATATTCCATGAGTGATTACATTTTTCATATCCATGACCATGATCTTAAAGCAGCAGAGACAGATTCCAGTACCCGTGAGCTCAGGTCTCGCTACCCCCTCAGATGTTTGAAAAGATCTAGGCAACATCTATCCTAGTGACATGGGATTGGCTGAGACACCCCTTGCATGAAGTCACTGTTACCCTCAGACTCCCGCTGGCACCTTCCAGATCACAATTGTTCAGGTCTTGTTTCCAAGTTTCACGGTCTCATTAGATGGGGTTTTTTTTGTGTCCAGGTCAAGCAGACCCTGATCTAAGCAAGATGTCTGTGGTATATGGAAGCCTTAAATTGGTGGTACATAGACAGGTAGATATCTCGGTAGATATTCGGCTGCAGGGCTATCCTTAGTCCTCTGTGGTGGCCAATCTCCATCTGCAAGCCACATATTTACAGCTCCTTCCTGCACAGATTGCCTCCACAGAACTTGTTCTTCTCAGCTTCCCTTCACTCAATCTAAGTTCAAAAGAGCATTGCCCCTTCTTTCTCGCTCGTATCATTGGGGGACAGAGGACCGTGGGCAAAGCTGCTGCTGCCACTAGGAGGCGACACTAGGCTGAAAAGTGATATGCTCTCTCCAGGCTGGAGGGGGTATAGCCGGCAGCGGAGGAGTTATCAGTTTTTAGCTTAGTGTCGTAGGAGGCAGACCTCCCTGCTTGCAGGGCGGCTTCCTTTTGTTACTTTTTCTCTTTTCCCTTTTAGGTATGGGAAATAGTCGCCTAGCCTCCCTGTCTACCCAGGGAGCAAGACCAGTGTCGTTTTCCCTCACCGCCCGACCTCCCTAAATAAGAGAAGGTGGACCAGGGCAGCCTCGCTCCCCTGCTTCCCACCAGCCAAAGGGTCACCTGGATCCGTGAAGACCCTCCCACCATTCCAGACTCCGGTGCATGCTGCTGAAGAGGTGACACTGCTGGTCCATTAAGGGAGGGTGAAGAGAAGAGGATGAAGATGGGGTGAGTAATCGGGACTGGGTGAGTATTTTCCCCCCCCCCCCCCCCTTCCTTCTCCCTCTGGGTCTCATCCTCTCCACTGAAGCACAGGTGGGTACTTTCCCCCTTCCCCCTGCTTAATGCGCCATGGGGAAGCACTTAAGGAGGCTTCCGCTCTTCACTGGAGCCACCATTATCAAGGCCGGCCACCTCACTACCTTTGACAACGGCTACTTTTCGGACCTACCCACGATTCAGATCGCGTCCGCCTCCGGCTCGTTCTTCGGGCCGCCGGGAAGCTTCCGCGGCCAATTTCGGCAAGATGGCGGCCGCTTGCACTGCTCCGGGTCCCTCCGTTCCTCGGGCGTCAGGAACTGCATCGTGGTCAGCCAATTTAGGCCGTGGCTTCTCCAAAAATGCAGGCCGCATGTCGCCGCCTACCTCTATGACACAGGGGCCCGGGATTCCCACTGTTGCCCAGGAGGGAGGATCCTTTGATTCCTTGTGCTGATTCAGGCTCCCTCACTCGACTCAAGCCGCTACTGGGACCAACGGACCTGTAGTTCCCTGCAAGCTGGTAGGACGATTGTACCACTCTCCTGCCTTGAGTGCAGTATTGGGTTTGGTTGGCAGCCATGTCAGAGCCACCAGCCATTACTTAATATGCATGCACTAAATGCAAGATTAAGTCCCTCGCAGCCAGTCAGACTCCGTATGCTGATACTGCAGGCTGTGCGTCAGACAGGTTCTGCCCCCAGCCTACACAACCGCATGTCCACCCTGACCAAGTGGAACCGGGCTGGGTCCGTGCCTTATCCCGGGCAGTGGAGGACCTCTCGAAAATATCCCAATCCACCCTCTTCTTCATTGGTTAATAAATCCCCCACCTGCGCAGACCGTCCCTTCCTCGTGGCGGTCAACTTAGGGGGCAGACCTTCGCACAAGCGGCCCAGCGCAGGACATCATTCCTCCTGACACTTCGGTATCTACACCCCCATCAGGTTCATGCTCAGACGCATCCTCCCTTCCAGGAGAAAATCTGTCCGAAGGGGAGATTGGGGACTCTGGCACGGATATGGATCCGAACAATCTTAACATTGCTTCCATGGTGGACAGCCTAGTTACTGCTCTCTGTGACACCTTCCAGGTGCAGGATGACTTCTCCTCCATGAGCCACCAGGGAGTGTCTTTTCTCCGCTCCAGGTAGTCGCCTAAAGCCTTACATGACGTCTTTTCGGTGGTCATTGCGAAAGCATGGGATCGTCCAGATTGTCGCTTTACCACATCCAAGCGACTTTATCCCTTTCCAGTGGTGTGTGTGGCTAAGTGGTCCTCTCCTCCTAAGGTGGATCCTCCGGTCGCACGTCTCACATACCGCCATTCCTGTGGATCGCCATATGGAGTCCTTTTCTAAGTCCGTTTTTCGCAGCAAGTGGCTTAACACTTCCCATTTTGGCTTCTGCCTGGCTGGCTAAGGTGGTCTTGGAGTGGGCACTCCAGTTAAATCAAGACTTGGCGGCGGACCTCCCTCTAACTGAGCACCAAGCCTTGGCCCTGCAAATCTCCCAAGCGGGGGAAGTATCTGTGAAGCTTCCTTGGACGCAGGTGCGCTCGTTGCCCACTCATTGGCTCTTGCTGTAGCATTACGGCGCAAACAGTGGCTTAAAGTTTGGGCAGCGGATTCACTATTTCTGAGGCTACAGGCAGTAAAAGGTACACACCTCCCAAACAGCAAATCCAAGCGCGTGTGTCGCGGTAGGCTTTAAATACCCGGGCTCATTCCTTTCGCCGTTTCTTGGGTACACGGCCGGCTGCAGGAGCCCCTCCCAAGGCTTTCACGCAAGACCAGCAGAAGGGTAGTCTCCTTTTTCAGGAAATTTGGCAGGCCCACATCTCAGACGCGTGGACGCTCAAGTGGTAATCTCAGGTTACAAGATTGACTTTGCTTCTCCTCCTCCGGAACGGTTTTATCTTTTCCAAGCAATTCGGTCTATCCTCACTCGAGGTGCGATCTCTCCAGTTCCCCTAGAGGAACAGTTCACAGGCTTTTATTCAAACCTGTTTGTCATCCCCAAGGAGGTAGGATCCGTTCAACCGGCTCTGGATCTCAAGCTGCTGAACCGGTTTCTCCACGTTCAACATTTCAGAATGGAGTCCCTTCGCTCCATTGTTGCTTCACTAGAGGGGAGAATTCCTCAATAGACATTCAGGCTGCGTACCTACACGTACCCATTGCTCCGGCGGATCTGCGCTTCCTCTGCTTTGTGATAGGGCCCCACTACTACCAGTTTGTCGCCCTTTCCTTATCTGGACGACATATTTGTCAAGCAGCAACTTTCAGTCAAAACGAGGACATATCACTCTAGATACCCTAGCACACTTGGACTGGCTGGTGAACTTCTAAAAGTCACTCCCACCAGGCAGATCACGTTTCTGGGGATGGTCCTCGACAGTGCACCTCGCTAGCCCTCCTGCGGTTGGTCCGGCTTCTCCTCCGGCACAGGTGCACATAAATCCGGTTTTGCATGAAGGTCTTGGGTACAATGGTCGCTTCCTTCAAGGGAGTTACGTTTGCACAATTTCACACCCGTCCCCTTCAACGGGCAACTGTCGTCCTGGGACAAGTCACCGGAATCCTTGGACCGTCACATCGTCCTGGCCCCAAGGGTGCACTCGGCACTCAGGTGGTGGCTCTTGGCCCAAACTTTGGAGTCAGTGAAATCCTTTCTCCCGGTCTCATGGACGGTCATAACAGATGCCAGTCTTCAGGGTTGGGGCGGAGTCTTCCTGCCCCAGACAGTCCAAGGCGTATGGTCGGAATCAAGACTGCCAATAAACATCCCAGGGCTCTGGGCCATTCATCTGTCCCTCCTCCATTGGACCCCTCCTGAGGGGCCGTCCAATTCATATCCAGTCAGACAACGATACGGCTGTGGCATACGTCATCAAGGGGTAACCCGCAGTCAAGCGGTGATGGAGGAATCTGCCAGATTCCTGCAGTGGGCAGAGATGCATGTTCCAGCTCTATCGGCGGTCTAAATTCCGGGAGTGGAGAATTGGAGGGCAGATTTCCTCAGTCAGACGACCGTGGACCTGGGAGGGTAGTCCCTACACCCAGAGGTGTTCAACTCCATTCGTCTCTGTTGGGGTCAACCGGAGGTGGACTTGATGGCATCCAAGCTCCCCGCCTTCTTCTCTCGGACAAGAGATCGCCGGGTGTTCGACATAGACGCAACTGGTGGTGCTTTGGGACGGGTTCTCTCTACTGTATGTCTTCCCTCCTATTCCCCTCCTGCCCCAAGTTCTGCGCAGGATCAGGATGGAGGGCATCCAGATGATTCTCATCGCTCCGGATTGGCCCCGTCACGCATAGTATACAGAAATCAACCTCCTTCTAGGAGACACACCGTGGCCTCTTCTGCTCCGAGACGCTCTCTCAGGGACCTGTCTTCCACCAGCATTTAGAGTCACTACGTTTGACCGAGTGGCTTTGGAAATCGACATTCTAAAGCAGCGAGGTTTCCCCTCACAATGTCATCCACACCATAATTAAGGCCAGGAAACCAGTTTCATCCAAGATTATACAACTTGGGGGTCCTTTCTGCGCTTCTGTGAGGAATGTAGCCTTCCTCCACTGCGCTTCTCACTTCCACCATCCTTTCCTTTCTGCAATCCGGTCTGGATTTGGGTCTTGCTCTTAGTTCCTTAAAGGGACAGGTGTCGGCACTGAATTTTTTTCCAGCGTCCTTTGGCAGAACAGGCCCCGGTCAAGACCTTTCTACTAGGGGTGGCTCACATTGTTCTTCTGTATAGCACCCCCCTTATCCTCTGGGGACTTAAACCTTGTCCTTGGCTCCCGCTAATCGGCTCCTTTTGAGCCTCTGGACGCAGTTTCCCTCTGTATCCTTTCCTGGAAGGTTGCGTTCCTGGTGGTGATCACATCCATAAGGCGTGTTTTGCATTTGGCGGCGCTTTCTTGTAAGGAGCCTCTTATTCTGCACCAAGATAAGGCAGTGCTCCGCCCGGTACCTTCTTTTCAGCCGAAGGTAGACTCTGCCTTCCATGTCAACTAAGACATTGTTCTCCCTCCGTACTGTCCCACTGTCACGAGGGTATCGAGAACCACGCCTGACTCCGTTATACCCGGGGTCAGGAAGTCGCAGCGGTTGGCTGCACGCTCTATTTAAGATAGGGCTGTTTTCCTTATGGTAGCTTTCTGGGTTTGCTTTGTAAACCCTTTTGGCTCACTCAGGGATCCGTAGCTCCTTCTCCTCAGCTGTTCCTTGTCCAGCACTCCCAGACCTCCTTATATTCCTCTCTCACACTTCTCTGGTTGCCAGAGATAGAGCTTCCTGCCTGGACATCTATTGTGACCTTCTGGAGCTGTGTTGCTGCGTTCGCTGGTAGTTGGTCCAGAACGCTACCCTCCGGATCCCTGTTGGACCTTTTTGGTTTATTGTGGTCGCCCACCTGGGTGTATGTGTTTGTCTGTTTTGTCTGTCCTCTCCCTGGTGTTTCCCTCTTAGTGATAGTGGTGTGGACTAGCGATCCCACCGGCCTGTTCACTATCTAGGGCTCATATTAGGGAAAGCCAGGGTTTAGGCACGTGATCGCCGCACAGGTGAGGAACCCGTCTAGGGACGTCAGGGCAGTCAGGTGCCAGCCGCAAGGTGAGTTAGGGGTCACCACCTTTCCCTCTCCCTTGGGCAGGGCTTTCCCTGTTTTCCTCCCTGTGCGTGACGTCGGTCATTACACCCACTCCCTCACATCCTAGGGAGCAAGCTCTAAAATCTAGTTTTTTTCATCCTTCTCCAGGCCAAGGTGATTCTGCATCAAGTTGTCACAGCTGTCATAAGAGCTGTGTGGCCTCTGCTGAAAGCCATCTGGCTTTGTCTGCATCTTTTAAGGCACGAGGGTCTTCTCACCCCTCCAGGATAACAGCAGGTTGCTGGACTTCAAATGAGGACTGCACGACCATGAGGACTGCACGAGAACGCTCTCCAATAATACGTACGAGAAAAGGATTTTTCATATTAGATGTTCATTACTTTGTGTTTTTCCTCCTTTGCAGTAGACCGATTAATTCCAAGCCTGTAGGCTGGGTATAGTCTGCAGATTTTCCTTAGTGGCATCATCCCATACTCATGGTTTCCTGTATCCCCCCCCCAAAAAATATTTTACTGTAACTGAGAACAAAAAAAAAATTCCTCTAATTCCTTTTTCATAAAGAATAATTAGTCAAACAGCAAAATATTTCCAGCTCACCTGCTCCACTCCATAGACGTGCAAGGAAGCCCGGATCAGGGAAACAATTTCTTCAGGAACAGAAAAATCCAGCATATGCACCACGGATAAAATCCAACTTTATTGTGATTCTTTTAAAAATTCCATGAGCTGATCAGAATGCTTTACGCTAAGCGCTCTGATCAGCTCATGGAATTTTTAAAAGAATCACAATAAAAAATTTAGATTTTATCAGTAGTGCATGTGCTGGATTTTTCTGTTCCTGAAGAAATAAAGAATTGTCACATTGATGGAAGCCTGACCACCGGGACACTAATGCTCAAGAATGGAGGTCCGGTGACCCCGATTACAATTGATTGATGGCCAAACAGGTGCACTGCCGCTCCATTCAAGCTATGGAACTACAAGACACCCGAGCTCGTCCTCTGCAATCTTAATCCCACAGAGCTAAATATGGGACTCTGCTCACAAACGGGGGACACAGGACTAGAGTTCGAAATCGATGGGAGTCCCAGCGGTGGGACCATCACATCCCTTAAACTACAGACTAGGAATAACTTGTAACTGGAAAACCCTGTTAATGCTGGAGTAAAGTAATGATCAAAACACCACAAACAAAAAGTGAGACAGGGGAAAACTGGTCCAATATGATTTAGAAATTATTATTTTTAATCTACCTCCATATACACCCGGCTATTCTCAGACAGGAGACAATTCTTCCCACTCATTCAATCAATTCCACAATTTTGTTCCCAGGGAAATGGAGAGGAATCTCAGTCCGGTCGCTTTGCTGCTTCACTATTTGCTCTCCTTGTCGAGGCTGTGGCCGCTCACGGCGCTGTGTCCTGTGGATGTGCCGCCAGACATGTGGACAACCGGCTTCTCCTGCTGTAAGGTTACACAGTGATGAAGAACAGAAACTAAGAACTAGTGACGGAAACTGACACCTGAAGAGCATCTTAGCATCTGTAGCTGAAGAGCGCTCCTTGTGGCAGTTAAGGGTCTAGACCCGATTCTTGCCCCCCATTCAGAAATGCCTATAAATCCTCCCCCTCTCCTCTGCCTACCTCAGCCTGCTCCATGTACCTACCCTGCCTTTTGCACCTCATAAAGCTGCAGGATATTGGCGTTGTCCACATCTGGAGACTTTCCCACGGCCTACGTTAAATGGCGTGAGGTTCAGCCTGTGGCCCTTGCTCTCTGCTATAACCTCACCGTAGGCCTTTTACTTCAGTGTGCTGCTGAGCCCAGGACCCCCCGACCAATTACTGGTGGCTCCTACTTTTCTGCCCGGGCCGGCAAGTCAGCCAAGCACTTGATACTGAAATAAAGTACATGGGATTTGCATTCTCTGGTCGTACACGTCCTACAAAGAGGAGGCGCTCTCATCTCTTGTTCACCGGCCTAGTGGGAAAATATTCCTGTCTTGCGATTTTCTCACCTCTATGGGCACGAAATCGAACAACTGAAATGCTGTTGGGTAGAGGGGGATCTTTGGAGGTGGCGACGAGGTTTTCTGCTGACATGCCAGAGTCCATGCCCTCAGCCTGGAGGCCAGACTTGCTCCCTGCGTTACACAGCACATCAGGCTTATTCCTGTTTCTGTTCGGTGCAGTTACTGGCAAACTCTGGAGAACGCGATGGTCTCGGTCTGAGAGGGGAAATGAGCGATGTTCCCAAGGTGCAACAGTCTGCAGAAGAAGGAAGAAAGTGTTACTATAGGTATTTAGTGTACAATATAGCCTGTAAGTAACACAGATTACAATTTTACCAACAAAGTGCAAAAATTATCACAGCGACCATTACAGTACTGTGCCTGGTCAGCAATGATGGGGATGCAGCATTCATTAGAGTGCAATGACCCCTTCAATTATCTTCCCATTACATCATATGCAATATCAAATGGTGCCATTAGAAAGTACAACTTGTCCCACAAAAAACAAGTCCTCATACCGCTATGTGAAGGAAAGAACAACGTAAATGTCTACGGGAAGGCAGGAAGTGAAAAACGAAAATGCAAAAATGGAAAAAAATTATAAAATCACCATGTAAGATGAAACAAACCTGTTCTTCTTCATCTGGGACCTCAGGGGTGGAAGATCTGGTGTCTTCACTCCAGGAAAGCCCCCTGGTGCGGCTGTAGACAGAGAGGCATTGGACAGTGCTGTAAGGCTCCTGGTTGTCTGTTGCAGCAGATGACAGGGTTAATGGGACCTCATTAAGGCTGTGGAAACCAAAGTCCGGGGAGGCTGGCTGTTGGAACGACCCTTGGCTATTGGAGGAGGGTTGTGGCGTCCATCGACCATCAGATTTGTTAGAGGATCTAATGAACAGAAAAATAACCTGTTTCAAATATCCACAAGCAAAGAATTGAGAGCCGTGTTCTTTTCACCACTAGTCTGAAGCTTCTGCCAAGCAAAGCAACTGGGACACCTGGACGCTCCGACTAAGGTTCCTGCCTTTCCATGAGGCCTGCTGCTCATTACACACCATCCAAGGCAATTTATTTTGATATGTCGTACGTTCAAGCGGCATTCTAAGTGTGTCATCTACACCGAAGGTGACCTGGAAATCACAGTCCTGTCTGCTTGTGTGTTCTGCTCTGTAAAATGAAATTTACAAACCTGCTTCCTCGCCTCTGCGGAGCAGCTGAAGTCCAGGAATCCCAGCGGGAACGCTCCAGATCCTCGTATGCACTGTGGCGGTTCTGATATACCTCTTCGGACAGATCTTCAAGCTGCAGAGACACAGAGAAGTCAACATAACTAGATGAAGTCAGGGCATAGCAGAGTCTGCTCATCGTGTGGGAAATTAATAGACTGGATGGGCTCTGTCCTAAACTGGAAACTAAGCATCATCAATGTCAGACAGACCAGCGCAATCTGCCATGAAATGCAAGTCAAAGGGGTCGTCTAATCTGAGACAGTGGGAGCATATCGCTAGGATATACCCCTATTATCTGATAGGTGTGGCACCCGCACCTATCTCCTAAAAGTAGCCCCAAAAGTGGTGGAGGGTGCACTGCGCATGCGCAGCCGGCGTCCATTCATTTCTATGGGGCCACCGAGAATAAAGCACTGGCTCAGAAATTTCCGTCAGGCCCATAGAAGTGAATGGGAGGGGTGGGCGGTCATACACTGTGCGCTCCCATTTACTTCTATGGGGAGCGCGCTTGGTGGTGGCCGAACCAAAGTCCTCAAGCCACCACTTTGCTCGCTCTGTTCTCCATATAGGCGCGAACCTATAAGACAATAGGGGATATCCTAGCAATATGCCCCCAATGTCTCACATGTGAATACCCCTTTAACTCTGCATTGTAAGGAGGAATAAAAGTAAATCTATTACCCAACATAACAGCTGTACACAGGTCATTAATGCCAATGGTTAAATAACTTCTAGGGGTCGTCACAAAAAATACCCCTCCATATGGGCATGGGGGGTCCCAGGCCTAGGATCCCCCTTTATGGTCAGGTTGGAACCTCCAGCTCTCACGATTGTGGACACAACGTGCTCCAGTATTACACAGACAGCTCCTCATCTGAATGACTGACCCCACAGGGGCTGTGCCTACTTCATTTACAGGGAGGCAATGCTGCCAATTGCAACTCCATAGGACACACTCTGACTCCCTGAAAGATAGAAGTACACATCATAGGATGTAAGAGAGGGTCAATGGAAGAATAAATATGAGAGGGGGGCTGAAAGGGGGCATTGATGCTTAGTCCATTGGAAAAGATCAGTTGCCGATGTGTTATACCCACTATCAGTCACATAGGCAGTGGCATTAATGTGAAGGAACTGAAAGTATTGTTTAACCAATAGGACAAAACCTCCCCTCATCTAATAACACACAAAGAAAAGGCCACACTGCATTACTAAAGGTCTTCTCAGCATCAAGACCCATAGGTGGTTACGCTGGGTTATGGTCCGGTACTGTGGACGCAACGTCCAGTCTATGAGTTGCAGTGTTGCTTCTGTTCTAAATGAGGTCTGTCTGAGCATTGCAAAGAAAGCCGGGGAGTATTATTTGGAAACGATTCGCCAATGTTTTCACTAGAATTTGTAATCGTGGTCAAGCAATGAAATCGGTCAAAAAGACTGAGTTTTCAGGGGATCTCTACCAGGTTCATTGAGATCTGTCCAGGAGTCAGTAACACAGTCAATAGGAGTCACATAAGTAAAAACCGAGTTAAATAGTCCAGTTAGGACAGGTATTGTCAGAGGATGGGATGTTTTGTAATACTCTGCCGAAAGACCATCTGGACTCGGTGTTTTACCATTCAATGCCACAAAAATGGCCCGCCGAATCTTCTCCTTCATGATAGCAGAATCCGGTGAGAATATAAAGAAATTAAAGGAGTTATCCAACTTAAAACTTTTCTCCAGTCCCCATTAGAGTAGCTGGAACAGTAGGGTGGTCATTGAAGGATTCTATTACAGTCCAAAGCCTATTTTATATATAAGCTTATATTTTATCATGAACTATATATTTCGAACGCAGGGACATGTAGCAGGTGAAAGTCCATAGAAAAAGCCATTACTAAGAGGTTTTTGCTTACATGTTATAGATAGCCTTGGACTCTGGTAAAAAGATAAGATAAATGTGTAGCTGGCTAAAAACATGTGTTACTGTTTAACTTAAACATCATGTCATTTAGGACTATATATGTCTCACGAGATCAATAAATTCTCAGAGTGATTTTGAAACTGCACAGCAGTGTGTCTCACGTCATTATCACTCTCTCTGGCCAGAAAGACTCAAATCAAGCTGAATACCGAAGTCTTGTACCTCAGGTACAAAATAAGGGAAAGATAAGAATATTTCCTTACAATTTGGGGGCTTTCGTCCTGAATTGAGAAGGTCATCCCTGATGTTTGGTAAGAAGAGACACAGATTTTTGTCCTTTAGGCTATTCCGGGGGCACTGACCACATCTCGATTTAAGTAAGTACATAAAGGACCCTTAGATAGACTTCGAAGTACTGTGTCAGGGATACAGTAAGTATAACTCAAGGAGTTTTTGCCTTAGGATTCAGGGAATCCAGTAACAAGAAAAGTGCACTTCAGAGGGGTCAGGGAGCCCGTAAAAGATCTGTTCAGGGAACAGAAGGTTTAACAGCTTGATTTGATTCTTAGTAAGATAATTGTAGAAATTTTGCATGATAAGTTGTTTGATAATTGTAGAAGTTTTGCATGATAAGTTGTTTGATAATTGTAGAAGTTTTGCATGATAAGTTGTTTTGTCTAACACAGTTATATAAGAGGAAGTGACAAGCTGGGTCGTAAGTGTACAGCTGTCGTCCCAAGACTAACATTCTGTGTTTTGAATTCTTTTTGTAAGAAAATAAGTTTTAATAATGGGTAGTCAAAAATCTAAGATAGAATACCCTAAACCAGAACCACGAGAAATATGTAAACAATATGTTGCCCGAGTCAGTCCTACAAATTATTACCTTGTTAACCCATGGGTAGATAATTTGGCATGGTGGACAGAGGCAATGGAAGCAGTAGACCCCTTTCCCAGGGAAGGAGACAATAGCATATATCACATGGACATGTTCAAGGGACTATGCTTAGGCGACACTGCCGCCTGACCGTATTTTTAACCTGACCCTTCATGGGATATGGATTATATGCAGAAAGGAGATAGAAAAACACATGATAGAGGTATTTAAACAAAAGTCTTCACTCCCAGTAGCCGTAGCATGTAAGCAAAAACCCTCAGAAAGCGTTATTGATTTCTGGAGATTTGTGGATTGCTGGAAATTGGAGGCAGGGCTACTGGTTCTCCAGAATGACAGTCTAATTATTTCCACATTTATTAACAATCTATCTGATAGTCTCCACGTGGACTTCACACAGCATAGATACATTTAAAACATTCCTGAGATAAGGGAAGCGGGCAGGGAATCATGCAGAGTGAGTAATGTGTAATATATTATACAAGATGAAGAATTGTTCGGTAATTTTCTTCCCCAAGCAGTGTAATGTGGGAATCCAGCTTTTAACAAAATGACTGTATGATTATAACATGTATATTGTCTTCTTATAAGAGTTGATTAATCACAGAGGGAAAACCAGAAGACATTGAAAAACGCAGCAACAAACTGTGTGTGGTGTGGATATCTGTTTCCAGGAAAGCTGTGTTTGTCTGTGCTGCAAGTTTTGGAATGAAACAAAGAAATTGTTTGACTGTGTTGGAAGATACATGATTGAGTGGAATGTGAATGGGTATGGCTTTGAGTTGTAGTGCAGTTAAAAAATGTAAGAAGCCTGAGAGATGTTTTTAGCAGAGCTGTGAGTGCAATTCAGTTTTTATGTATGAGGGCGAGGTTATGAGCTGTTTTAAGTACATGAAAATGTATGTGAATGTGTATGGAATACGGTATTTGTTTTTATATAATATGCGCATTGAGAGTTTTATTTTTATTTATTTTTTGGAAGTTTTTGGTTTTTATTGGTGCCAACAGCATTGATCAAGCTGTACATTTTTTTTTTTGAAGTCAATGAAAATTTTTTATGGGCCCTTTGTGTGTTCATGTCTGTATTGTCAGATCTGTTTGTTTCAATGTTTGAAGTTACGTGTTACATGTTAAGTGTTGTGCTTAACATCTGAGCTCTGTTTTTTTGGACAGCTGGGATACTAATGACAGACAAAAAGGAGGACCACAGCGTCCGACTAAAAGGGGTGGACTTAGATGACTAAGAGGGGGAGGAAGGAAGTGTGAGCCTTCTATGTGAATTAATGGGGTTTTGACAAAACCTTTCAAAACTGACTCACTACCACTCGAGACCATGGACAGGGAATACATCACAGATCATGTATTCAGCATTATACCAGATTGCCCAGTCAGCCTGTTAGGGAGAGATTTGTTCATTAAGCTTGACTTGCAGGTATCAGCAAAGAATCAGGACATAAGAGTACACTCAGGTCTCATTCCAATCTCTACACCTGTGCCACTGATTCTTGCAAACATACAGGACCACCCAGAACTTAATAACATTAACCCTGCATTATGGTCTTCAAATGAATATGACACAGGATTCATAGATTGCACACTTTACAAAGTTACTGCGAAACCAGGTGTCATCTCAGTGTTCCAGAAACAATACCCGCTGTTAAAAGAGAAACTTGATGGACTTAGACCAATGATAGAAGAATTCCTACAAAAGGGAATCCTGGCAGAGGTGATTTCACCCTCCAGTACGCCCGTGAATCCAGTGACAAAGGCAGATGGTACTACCCGCTTTGTACAGGATTTAAGGGCCATCAACAACATCATTGTGCCTATAGCCCCTGTTGTACCTGATGTCACTCAATTATTATCTGCCATTCCTGCAGACGCTGTCTGGTTCAGTGTGATAGATCTGAAAAATGCATTCTTTTCTATCCCAGTTGATAAGATAACCAGACTACTTTTTGCTTTTTCATTTGAAGGACGTCAACTGACCTGGTGCAGACCCCAGGGATATGCTGATTCACCTGTAGTGTACAGCATAGTCCTCCAAGCCACGTTAAAACCATGGTACCCCCCCAAGGTTCTATGCTGCTGCAATATGTCGATAATCTGTTACTGTGTAGCATGTCAGCGGAGGCCAGCATTCAGGATGGTTTATCACTGTTAAAATGGTTGTCAGGATGTGGTCACAAAGTGACACTTAAGAAAACGCAATGGTGTAAAATGCAGGTTGAATACTTGGGCTTTGTCCTCACAAAAGGTGAAAGGAGAATCGGCACAGAGAGAGTCCAGTCTATTGCGGGCCTGGTCACCCCGCACACCAAGAAAGAAATGTTATCTTTCCTTGGTATGATAAATTACTGTAGACAATGGATTCCTGATTGCTCTTATTATGACAATGTTTTGAGGCAAGCCACTCTGGACGGAAATCCAGATTTGATTAAATGGTCTTCTGAAATGTACAATGCATTTGATTATCTGAAATGTTTACTCATGTCGAGTCTAGGGCTGGGCCTCCCTGACTATAATATGCCCTTCCACATGTTTGCACGCCAAAATTGTAAAACCATGGCGGGTGTACTGACACAAGAAAATGGAGGCAAGTTGCGTCCTTGTGCATTTTTCTCAAAGGTAATTCCCACCCCTGTTCAAGGGATGCTGGCATGTCTGTGTTCTCTTGCAGCCTGTGCTATGATGGTAGAGTTGGCAACTCCTTTCACAATGTGACATTACACCATTTTGCACACCACTCAGGATGTTGTAGGCCTACTCAAGGACATCCACACTCAACACAGCAGGCAGCTGAGCTCATTGCACTCACTAGGGCATGTATTCTACATACTGATAGACCTGTCACCATTTATACTGAGAGTAGGTACGCACATGGGGTAGTGTGGGACCATGGTATGATTTGGCAGAGGAGAGGATTCACGGCAGCAGATGGTAAGGATCATGTCTCACAGGGCAATGCGCTGGCAGATAAGGTGGAGAAACGAGTGGCCAAATGCAACCCCACAGGTTTGTGTAACCATTGGGTGATGCCATGACTGGCACCTCCAACCCCTGAGATGTTGCAAATACTTACTGATCTTCAGTGGTATGCCACTAAACAGGAACAGCAAGACTGGTGTTATCCAGTATTGCAGAAAAATCCTAAGACAGGATTAGAATTAGTCTGCAAAGAGGGGAAGTTATGCATTCCCCCAACACAGTGCTTCCATCTTAATAGCACATTTCCACGGAGTAGGACATAACAGCATTGAAATCCTTATGGGTAGGCCCTTTCCAACTCCTTGGGCAAGACACCCCCTAGTGGTACAGGAAGGCGACATAGACCAGATTAGGGAAGACTATGTCACCAGATTGATACAGGTACTTAACAAAACTGAGGACAAAGTTGCTTGTAAGTCTCCCTCTTTTCCACAGGAACCCACCCACCCATACAGGGTGGGGGATGAGATGGTGGTCGAAACACTGAAGAAAGGAAGAGCTCAAGGTGATTTTGTATATGGCCCACCTACTACCGTCATTGCAGTAACCAGAACAGCTGTGCTGACTGAACAATCTCCAATTTGGATCCACGCCACCCGAGTGAAGCTTGTGAGAGAAAGAGAGGAGGCAGGAACGGAGGCAGACAGCCTTGGCCTTGAAAAAGGACAGGAGGTACTAACGGGGGCAGACAGCCCTGACCTCCAACGAGGCCCAGAGGTACTAACGGAGGCAGACAGCCTTGACCTCGAAGAAGATACAGAAGGGGTACTAACGGAGGCAGACAGCCTTGACCCCCAACGAGATGACGCAGTCGGGAAATTCCTCGAGATGGCTGAAATGTAGTGCCTTGATAATTGCAGTCCCCACCCCAGTAGCTGTATGGACGGGGCTCCTACGTTCCCAATCAAAT
The DNA here is from genome assembly GCF_905171765.1 of Bufo bufo. Lineage (NCBI taxonomy): Eukaryota > Metazoa > Chordata > Amphibia > Anura > Bufonidae > Bufo > Bufo bufo. Next base: position 547,907,251 of record NC_053393.1, on the reverse strand, counting down.
GACACAGATTTGCAGGATCATGATGTTAAATATGGATATGTAAATCCTTATCATGCTTGTTATAATTGTCCTACATATGAGACTCTGCAAAGTAATATGATAGAAATCTAGAAAGTTGTAAAAAGATAGTATCATAAAAAAATAATAATATATATATATGCAATGTAATATTACAAAAACAGTACCATCCCTAGACAAACATGTACCTGTGGAAATACTAGTCACACATATATACCAGCCAATATTACAGAGGGACCCCGTACAATAGCCAGGTTGACATTAGCAATGATACCACTATTCCCAGCAATGCAGACACGACACACGAGAGACACTTCTCTACAGCTACCAGAAAATTGTGATTATAATGTGAATCTCCTGAGTTAAGGGGTATCTTTGATACGGGTACCAGGGTTGGCCATATATAACCACAGGACAATATCAAAACTTGCCTGTTGTATGGTAAAACAGATAGATGTCACTAGTGCAGTTCTGCAAGATATGCTGCTGGATATACAATCACATAAAAAGGCTATCTTTCAGAATAGGGCAACTATTGACTATTTATTGCTCCAACATGGTATAGGATGCTCAGTGTTCGCAGGGATGTGTTGTTTCAATTTATCAGATCACTCCAGTGGAATAAAAGATAAAATAGGCCAACTAGAAGAGATGATAAAACATATAAAACAAGATGTTGACCAAGGTTGGTGGGACTGGCTTTTTGGCTGGATACCTGACATTGGTCAAATAAGGTATGTTTTAGGAGTGGCACTTGCCGTGGTCGCTGCAATAGTGTGTCTCTGCTGTTGTCTACAGTGTGTGCCCTCCCTTCTTACCATATGTCAAAATGTGGCCGAAAGAGGGGTACACTCAACATTCCTCTATACTCCGGTAGAGGTAGAAGAGGTAAACACAACCTCAACAAAGCCTGAGGATTATACTCCTGAAGGGTATATGGAATACCTAAAGGCTTACAAGCAAACTAAGGAAAAACTAGAAAGGAACAAAATGAAAAACCCACATTATATAGAAATATGTAGTTTTTAAGAGGGGGTTGAAGGATTCTATTACAGTCCAAAGCCTATTTTTTATATGAGCTTATATTACCTCATGTTCTATACATTAATACATTACGAACGCAGGGACACGTAGCAGGTGAAAGTCCATATGACTAAGAGGTTTTGCTCACATGTTATGAATAGCCTTGGACTCTGGTAAAAAGATAAGATGACTGAAATGTGTAGCTGGCTAAAAACATGTGTTACTGTTTAACTTAAACAACATTTAGGACTATATATGTCTCACGAGATCAATAAATTCTCAGAGTCATTTTAAACTGCACAGAAGTCTGTCTTGCTTCATTATCACTCTCTCTGGCGTCAGATATAAGAATCAAATCAAGCTGAATACCGAAGTCTTGTACCTCAGGTACAAAATAAGGGAAAGATAAGAATATTTCCCTACACTCACCTTAATCCACTTGATCGCGTAGCCCGGCATCTGCTTCTGTCCCCTTTACTGAACAGGACCTGTGGTGAGCATTAATTATAGTTCAAGGACCTGTGATGACGTCACTCCGGTCATCACATGGTACGTCACATGATCTTTTACCATGGTGATTCACCATGGTAAAAGATCATGTGACGTACCATGTGATGACCGGAGTGACGTCATCACAGGTCTTTGAACTATAATTAATGCTCACCACAGGTCCTATTCAGTAAAGGGGACAGAAGCAGATGCCGGGCTACGCGATCAAGTGGATTAAGGTGAGTTAAATGATTTTTTTTAACCCCTCCAGCGCTGTTTTACTATGCATTCTGTATTCAGAATGCTATTATTTTCCCTTATAACCATGTTATAAGGGAAAATAATAATGATCGGGTCTCCATCCCGATCGTCTCCTAGCAACCATGCGTGAAAATCGCACCGCATCCGCACTTTTTTGCGGATGCTTGCGATTTTCACGCAACCCCATTCATTTCTATGGGTCTTGCGTTATGTGAAAAACGCACAAAGAGGAGCATGCTGCGATTTTCACGCAACGCACAAGTGATGCGTGAAAATCACCGCTCATGTGAACAGCCCCATAGAAATGAATGGGTCAGGATTCCGTGCGGATGCAATGCGTTCACCTCCCGCAACGCATCCGCGCGGAAAACTCGCTCGTGTGAAAGGGGCCTTAGTGATGTAAGATAACAATTTTTTTTTTATTTTGCACAGTTTTTATTTTATTTTTTTGACGGTGTTCATCTGAGGGGTTAGGTCATGTGATATGTTTATAGAGCCAACGATACAGACGCGGCAATACATTAATATGTGTACTTTTCTTTTTTCCCCTATTTTTTTACAAATTATTTTTTTACATTATTTTGGGAAAAGGACGCTTTTTTTTATTTACTTGAAACTTAGAATTTAAAAAAAATAATAATATTTATTAAACTTTTTTTTTACACTTTATTTTTTGTGCCACTCTGGGACTTCAACTTCTGGGGTCTGATCCCCTTTACAATTCATTCCAATACTTCTGCATTCTCCACCGGAAGGCAGCCACGATGCCTAAGAAAGACATTGCGCTGCCTTCCATGCCGTCGGGTCCCCATTACAGCAGCACGGGGACCCGATTGCTTCCACAATCACCGCCGGAATGACCAGTAAACCTGCAAACCGCAGGTCTGAATTGACCTGCGGTTTGCAGCGATCGCCAATACGGTGGGTCACAGGACCCCTCTCGGCATTGTCACAGGATGCCTGCTGAATTACTTCAGCCGGCACTCTGTTCTGATCACCGCCCGCCGTGCGGCGGCGATCGGAAAAACACAGGGCGTACAGGTACGCCCTGTGTCCTAAAGGACTTGGACAACAGGGCGCTCCTGACAAGAGTCCTGTAGAGACAAGTGAGGGAAGCACAAGGAGCTCGAGTTTTTTCCTTGGGTAAATTGTTTGAACATTAATAAAACATGGTTCAGCTAATTTTGATTAACCTGAGAAAGGAAAGGGGAAAAAGGAATAGCATCACAGGACCTCTGATGCTGAAGCTAAGGCAGCCACTCTATATCCTGCAGCTGTGATACCATAGTGCAGGTTTCCTGCCTGCCTGAGGCTGTGGCCTCTTCTGCCCAGATGATCCTGCTGGAGCAGAGGAGGACCTCTGGCTCCAGTGTTGATGGCAAATAGGCTTCAGGGGGCAATCTGGTACTGTTCTGGTGCTAATGCTATGCTTATTTTGTAAATTTCTGATTCTTGGCAAATACATTTTGTACAAATTTATTTGGGCCCATCTGCCGGCGTCAAGGCGATCTCTATAAGATGGGAACCTAACACTAAATATTACCTGGTGTAGTGCCATATGGTCCGCCTTAAAATTCAGGTGCATGCTGGCTCCACTCTGCCTTTTAACATTTTTTGTACCAAAATGGCATCCATTAAATCCAGGGAATGCAGGTACCAACATGTATGCGAGTATGGACCCAGCATGCATGTGGAACTGATAATTCCTGTATTTTATGGCGGCCAGTATGGTACTATAACAGGTAGTATTTAGTGTTAGATTCCTGTCTTATAGAGATCGCCTTGATGTTTGGCAGACTGGCCCAAATAATTTTGTACAAATTATATTTGCCAAGAATCTCAAATTTACAAAATAAACAAAGCATTAGCACCAGAATATTTTCTATAACTATGGCATTATTGTACTTTAATTGTGTTTGAAGAGTGCCGTTGCATTGTCTTTTTTTCTTTGTGTGTGCAGCTACGGCATTGGGATGTGCTGACTGACCCCTATTTTTATGTAAAAAAGGCCACACTGCATTTCTAAAGGTCTTCTAAGCATCAAGAACCCATAAGCATAGTAGGTGGTTGCGCTGGGTTTTGGGCCAGTACTGTGGACGCGACGGCCAGTCTAAGAGTTGAAAAGTTGCTTATTCCCTAAGTAAGGCCTGTCTGAGCATCGCAGAGCAAACGGGGAAGTATTAGCTGGAAACGATTCGCTAATGTTTTCACCTAGAGTTTATAATCGTGGTCAAGCAATGAAATTGGGCAGAAAGATTGAGTCTTCAAGAGATCTCTACCAGGTTCATGGAGATCTGTCCAGGAGTCAGTAACACAATGAATAGGAGTCAGATGAGTAAAAACCGAGTTAAATAGTCCAGTTAGGACCGGTATTGTCAGGGGACGGGATATTTTGTAATACTCTGCCAAAAGACGATCTGGATCCGGAGTTTTACTATTCAATGTCACAAAAATGGCCCACCGAACCTCCTCCTCCATGATAGCAGAATCCAATGAGTATAGAAAAGAATTAAAGGAGTTATCCAACTTAAAACTTTTACTCAGTCCCCATTAGAGTAGCCGGAACAGTAGGGTGGTCATACTTACTTGGTACCTGCGTTACGGCTTAGTTGCTCCATGGCTGCCTATGCAGGTCCAGGGTCTCTGGGAAACAACAGTAATTTGCTGCAGCGGTCAAGTGCCACCTCGTCAACAGAATGCTGATTCTCAAAGACCCCGGACCTGCGGAGGTGGATGAGGAGCGATGGAGCCGGAAACCAGTGGTGGAGACCAGATAAGTATGAACACCACCTGAGGTCTGGACACTCTGAAGGCATCTGTTAAAAGGTTTAAAGCTGGATAACCACTTTAATAATGGGGAGGAGAGCAGGGACTGCCCTGTAGAGGTCTTCATAGTAATCACTGAATATTTAAGCAATTTATACAGGATTAGCAGTAACTGTGCCAGTCAGAGGGTTCTGCAACTGGATGACTGGTTTATAAAGTTGACTAGATTTAGTAAGGGCCGCTAATAATTTACCGTATTTTTCGCCCTATAAGACGCACTTTTTCCCCCCCAAAATGGGGGGGGAAAGTTAGTGCGTCTTATGGGGTGAATATAGGTGAAACCTGGGGTAAAAAAACATATCCGGCGCTTATATTTGACTGTATATTACACTGTGCCGACTGTACCTGTAGCGCTTGCAGCCCTGACAGCGCTCACGTGTCCAGCGGGCGGCGGGCGGCAAGCGGCGGGCTGCGGTGCGGGAGTCCGATGCTGCGATCCGCTGAAGATGGTGGTATGGAGGATCTGGTATGGGCCGGCTGGCCTCAGTAAGTGCTGGGTTGTAGGGACCGGCCGGCCCGAAGCGCTGTTATGCAGGAGGAAATGGAGCGCAGGAGCCGGAAGACAAGGGGCGGAGCTGGCAAGTGTGACAGGGAAGTCTGCTCCGCCCCTCGTCTCAGTCGTCACGCTGCGCTCAGTCGGACAGAGGATCGCTGGAGGATCGGTATGAAATGTTCATTGAGGCAGTGTTATGCACATTTCCTTCCCCCCACTTTACATTTAAATGCTGAAAGACATCCCTAAGGAATCACAGAGTTAATAAAGTGCCACCCATAATAATAAAGTGGTGTGCCCTGCCAGAAAGACATCCCTAAGGACCCCACTGTTAATAAAGTGCCCATCTCCTAATAAAGTGGGCACTTTATTAACAGTGGGATTCCTTAGGGATGTCTTTCAGTATTTTAAATGTGAAGTGGGGGGAAGGAAATGTGCATAACACCAAACTTGACAGCCCCCCCCCCTAATAAAGTGCCCCCCCTCCTAATAAAGTGCCCCCCCCTAATAAAGTGCCCCCCTCCTAATAAAGTGAGCTCACTCCTAATAAAGTGCCCCCCTCTTAATAAAGTGAGCTCACTCCTAATAAAGTGATAAAGTGAGCTCACTCCTAATAAAGTGCCCCCTCCTAATAAAGTGCCCACCCCTCCTAATAAAGTGACCCCCTTATTAAGGCTTCATGCAGACATCCGTGGAGCACTGTCCATGATATCCCAGCCTGCTGTCCTGCACGAAGCGCATGGCGCCATTGGTTGCTGTGACGCCGTGCCCTTCGTGCACTCAGCAGGACGGGATTTCACGGACCATGCTCCATGGATTTCTGCATGACGCTTTAAAGTGTCATTGGATCCCCCCCTTTCCCAATAAGTACGGTATCGTATGTCAGCAGCATATCCCCCCCATAACATTGTGTTAGTGGCAGATCCCCCCCATAACATTGTCATCCACTGATGTCCTTAGCTACAGTACCCCCATAATTGTAGTGCTAACAGTTCTTCAATTACTGTATTTTATTGCAGAAAATGACGGTAGTCTCCTGCTGCATACTGTACATTTCTGAGCGATGTCAAAGCAGAAAAGGTTTTCTTATAAAATTCCTTTTAAACTAGAGGTGATAAAGTACGCCAAAGAGCATGCAAACAGGGCAGCGAAGAGACATTTTGGGCCGCCTTCAACTGAAAATATGATTCGTGCATGGAGGAAACAAGAGGATCGGTTGGAGAAAGCGGAGAAAAGTAAACACACTCTTCGTGGGTGTGCTGCAAAGTGGCCACAGCTAGACGTGGACATGAAAGAGTGGATCACATGTCACAGGAACAATGGCTTCTCAGTATCCACAAAAATGATCATCTATGAAGCCAAAGAATATGAGTCCAAGATTCTTTCTTTTCATAAATTTGTGCTGGATTCACGAAAGAAACATGGCTATGAAATAGGCCAGATTGGGAACATGGACGAAGTTCCGTTAACCTTCGATGTTCCATCGAATAGGACCGTCGATGTGAGAGGCGCAAAAAACGTAACTGTGAAGACCTCTGGACACGAGAAAACGCATTACACGGTTGTCTTGTCCTGCTGCGCAGATGGCACCAAACTGCCACCAATGCTGATTTTTAAAAGGAAGACCATGCCAAAAGAGGTCATCCCACGAGGAGTGATTGTCCATGTTCACGACAAAGGGTGGATGGACGAAAATGGCATGAAAGTATGGATCGAAAAGGTGTGGTCCAAACGCACTGGAGGACTTCTGAAGAAACCGGTCCTACTAGTGCTTGACCAGTTTAGGGCACATATCACCGAATCCACAAAAACAAGATTTAAGGAAGTGAACACCCATCTAGCGGTAATTCCCGGGGGGCTTACCAGCCAGCTACAACCTCTGGACGTTTCCATTAATAAGCCATTTAAAGTGTTCATGAGGGAGGAATGGAACAAGTGGATGGCAGCTGGGAACCATGACCTGACTCCCACTGGACGGATGAAGAGGCCCACCATCACCCAAGTCTGTGAGTGGGTGAAAACATCATGGCAGGCAGTCAACGATGAAATCGTCGTCAGATCCTTTAAAAAGTGTGGCATTAGCAATGCCTTGGATGGCACTGAGGACAATATGCTGTACGACGAATCTGAAGGCAGCGATACTAGTGATACTGAGCCACAGAGTGCGATTAACCTGGACAGTAGTGATGAGGAGTTGTTGGGGTTCCCTGATGAATAGAGGAGTACTGTACCTGGACATTTAAGTCAATAATGATGGTTGTTAATGCTGCTGGTTACTACTGTTAATGTTTACATTGTTAAAATATTGGTCTGTTATTTTATTAAAAGTTTTGACACACCTTTTGTCAAAAATATTTTTTTTTCCTATTTTCACCCTCTAAAACCAGGTGCGTCTTATGGGCAGGTGCGTCTTATAGGGCGAAAAATACGGTACCCGTCTTATTGCCCCAACAATAGAATTTAATTTATGATATCTGCATCTGACAATGAGACTATATATAAAAGAGTCCAGAAGATGTTCAGCCATGAAGTATTCTTGTGGTGTCTCCGTAGAAGGGGATAAGACAAGCGCACCTCGGGCCTGTAACCAGGAGTTATGTATTTCATCAAACCCTTTCTCCTTCTTTCTAAACGAGAGATAATGGACTGTTATACTTTTTATCCTTTATTTTTTGTTTTTTCTCCATTTATTAGATTCCTAAATTCTATCTTTTATTACATGTATTTCTTCTTATATCTATGTCCGGGCAGCAGGATGTATGTCCCCATATAAAGGGGACTCAGGGCAGCCATCAGATAATGTCTGTACACAGGGATGCAGGGAAGACATGGTTGGTGTGTCCTCTGCCTGCCCACCAGCCGCCTCTATTGAAGGGATTTCCTCTGATGTCAGCAGTTTCCTCCAGTGCAGGACCCAGAACCATTTTCATATTCTTATCCTCTTTGCTGAGATCTTCAGGTGAAGTTCATGGTGTTGCTGAGGACGCCATGAGGACCAGACTTCTCATATTTCTCTTATTCGCCGGTGTCATCATAACTGCAGCAGCAGAAGAATCTGAGGCATCTGCAGGAGATAAGACCGGAGGGGGGTCATGAGAGTGGACAGGTCAAGAGGTGACAGTGGGGACTGATGAAGAGAAGGGGTAGTAGGTCCTAGAGATACGAGCTGATTACGGTGAGTCCAGCGTACTTACCTTGTTAGTCTGTTCCTTCTGCTCTTTCTGATGCTGCTTGGAAAAGTAAGAATAGATTTTTTTTAAAGATTCCCTACATCGGCAAACACAGTGGGGTCCTAGTGCCCCAAAAAACTATCTTGCTCCCTCCCTAGTTCATGAACGTTTAATGCATTAAATCAATTATTTCTGTGGCCAATAGGGGGAGCTCATTGCATGCTGATGTATCATAGAGTTCACTGTGTAAACCCCTATGCAGTGAGCTCCTTCAAGTGGCAGTTACAGGTAGACTGAAGGTAAATTATTACTTACCTGCTGCTCTTGTTTTGCCTTCTCAGGCAATTTGGTGTCCACCAACCGCGTCTTGTCCTAAAGGAAAGATGAAAGTAGATAAGATCAGCTCCATGTGATGACAGGATCAGTCTATACAGTTCTGTACACGGAGACTGTCCTGTGTCATGTCCTGTGGACACTAAATGAGGCAGAGCTCAAAGCAGGAAAGTATGTGACCACTAAAATTCTGTCTTACTTATTCTATAAACTTACTGGGTGGTCTCCTCAGTTGGTCGGGCCGGCATCACCTCTATGTCCAATGGTCTATAATGTAAAAAACAGCTCTGACAACAATGTATGGGCTTCGATGACATAGTTATATATACCTATATCTGGAAATATTATCAGCCCATTATATATAGACTCTGTACTCACCTTGTTGTGTTCTCAGCTTGTTCATCCTCTACAATCTCTTTCTCCTCTACTTCCTCTACTCCCACCTTTTCCTTTTCCATTTCCTTTCTAGCATTTTCCTCTTTCACTTCCTTCTCTCCCGCCTTTTCCTCCTCCGCCACCTTCTTCTCCTCCTCTTCTTCCTCCAGTTCTATTTCCTCCTTGCTATTAGACATAGAACATACATTATATCAGGACTTTGTTCTCACCTTTATTAGGGGAGGAGTTTAGATGGGATATTTTTCCCTGTTAGAGAATGGGATAAACCTCAATGATCCTCAGTGTGATGCTCTATGGTCTGGTTTTAAGGTAAAAAAGTTTGTGACCCCCCCCCCCCTTGCCCAGGCTCCAGCATTGCCAGTTCCTCCCTGCCCGGTTTATACACTTACATAGTGTCCATCTTAAAGGGTGGCTCCAATTTCTTCACTGTTCGTATCCTATAATAGAAAACAGCTCTGGTTACTGGAACTACCCAATATACACCCCAAATATAAGATGTGGCAAGACTGGTGCCCCCTTTGATCATTATTACATTTACTAGTAATAATTTATATCCATGACATCACAACATAATTAACCCCTTGCATCTGGAATGTTTTATCATGAGAATGTCATCAATATAGCGAGTCTCTCAGATAAATAGACTGATATTAAATTCAGAAGCTTTCCTTCTACCTTCCTTTAGAGGACACAGGAGAATTGTCCTTTCTATAAATATACATGTCACATATGGTGGGGGACAACTCGTGGATCACCTTGTAAGGCAGACGCCTATATTGCCCTATTATTCTATGATATAATCACCTTACTGGCAGCTCGGAGCCCTTCACCGTCCACCACCACCTGTTAGGGGAATACAATGAGATTATATCTACAGGTTAGGAATATTCTCATTCATAGACATGATACAATATGACATCATTTGAGATTTCCATAGTAACAGCCAATCAGATCTCTGTGTTCATTTTCCTATATTTTTATGTATGAGGCCTGATGACTGTATGAAATGTTTTGTGGTTGCCTGAAGTGTGTTTTCTGTGCACTCTGCAACGCATGGAGATTTATACTGTGTCCTTTCCACTATGGACGTCTCCTATATGAAGGTGGAGCTGTGGATGAAGAATACTTTTATCTATTAATATTCAGATCTAGAGATAGAAATATTATAGATTATATCTGACCTTTTGACCTTGGGGTTCTTTACCTATAGGTAGAATGTGGGGTGATGTTCAGGACAATAAATGTTGCATGTTGTGGATCAGTAATTCTTCTACACAGTGTGGAAGATTTATCAAACTGCTGCAAGATCAGATTGTAGATCTGAAAGCCAGTTGGAAAATGTAAATTGTGACCTGATTAGCTGCTATGGAGAACTGCTCCACAGGTTCTTTGCCATATTCTTGATTAATCAATTCAATCACTGTCCTAACTCAATATACAGAACTTTACTTTGATGTACTTACATGAGAACCTGATATTTTTCCTCCTCACTTTCTTCTTCTTCCTCTTTCACCACCGCGCCTTCATTCTCCTCCTCAGTATTGATAACTTCCACCATCTCTTCCAGTACTTCTTCTTCCTTGATGTTCTTCTCCTCTACCTCCTTGATTGTATTGTCCTCCACTTTCCCCTGCTTTTCGATGTTTATCTCCTCCATAACCTTCTCTACCTCCTCGATCTTATTCTCCATATTTTTGATCTCCTCCACCTCCTTGATCTTAATCTCCTCCACCTCCACGATCTTAATCTCCACTTCCTTGATCTTAATCACCTCCATCTCCTCGATCTTAACTTCCTCTGCCTCTATGATCTTAATCTCCTCCGCCTCCTCAACCTTAATCTCCTCCACGACCTCCCTGATGTTTATCTGCTCCAACTCCTCCTCAGTGTTAATCTCCTCTATCTCATCCTCCATGGTTATATCCTCCAAGATGTTAATCTTCTCATTCTCTTTCTTGATGTTACCATACTCCACCTCCTCATCGATGTTAATCTTCTCCATCTCCTTCTCCTCAATCTTAATCTCCTCCTTCTCCTTTTTCTCCTCCTTGACTTCCTCCAATCTAAAAGTAGATAAGACAGTGAGAGTCCAGGACATGCTCTATGTGCTCTATTGATATAGAAATGATGAATAGTCATGTGGAAATGAGTAATGGACAAGCCCCATTTACCAGATCTATCCTCAACTTGTACCCATACCTCAGGACCTGAGCCTATAATGAAAAATTTCTATCAATATTTATGTATTATCTAAACTTCAAGACCTATCCTCAAATCTTCAGTCTTCACTTATTGGTCCTTGCATTTTATCCCTTATCTGACCATCAAAACCCTAACCTATAGCAGCGACTGAGGACCTCCCCAGCACTCAAAACCCTAAGGACCCACTTACTGTTACCGATACACAAAAAGTGCTGGGGTAATACAGAGATAATAAACACAGTGATGTCACAGTACAGAGACTCTGTATAGGTGAAAACATAATGAAGTTCAGACACAGGAATGATGCACACAGCAGAGATGACCATGGGGCATCTATAATAACACTGAGGACGGGGCCACATTCTATTTTCCACACCACCTTCCATCCTCTATAGTCACCATTAACTGCACCTTATATCTCACTGGAAATGGGCCTTTAGTTGTTTGACCCCATAGCAACTGAAATGTCTGCAAACCCAGCAGTTATATTCCTGATCCACATAGCAAAACACAGAGTGTCCCTTCCAAATCTCCTATTTCCCTAACACAGCAGCTGGCAGCCACCACTAGGGGGAGCTCAGTGCATACGGATTTATAAAACTACAATCAAAAGGCATGTGAGCTGTATACAGTGAGCTCCCCCTAGTGACCACTGCAGGAAAAAACACAACAGGAAGCAGAAAAAGCAAATGCATAGAGCAGCCCCTGTCCCATAGCAGTCACCAAGTCTCCCTCTGCGGTAGGTACACCACTGCCACCCGCATCCCTTCTACTGGGTCCATCTGTGAAGCTTCTACATGCGGTTATACTCAGGTGCTGAGAGTAATCAGACATATTGTACACTTACAGGAAAGATGGACTTACCTGACTCTACGCAATTCACCAACCAAAGCTGCAGAAGAGGAAAAGGAAAGAGGCGGCCATTACTGAAGAGGAGGAGACATGATAGAAGAAGATGACAGACACAACAGGAGCTGAGGACACAGCAGACTTACCTCCAGCACCAACTACAACCCTCAGGGGAGTGTCAGCTCTGCAGCCCCTTATATAATGTGTGTGATGTCATAATGTGCGGGGGAGGAGCCAACAGCACAACATTCCATAACATCATAAAGAGGCCGGAGGAGGTAGCCAATCAGAATTTGCGGGGAGGAGCCAAAAGCACAATATTCTATGACATCATAAAGATGCCGGAAGAGGCAGCCAATCAGATTGTGTGGGGAGGAGCCAACAGCACGGTATTCCGTTACATCATAAAGTGGCCGGAGGAGGCAGCCAATCAGGTGTAATCTATATTGAATGTATGTAAATTTCCCACTTTAGCCCTGTACAATGGAAGACAGTATATATATAATGTATATCTAGGCGGTATATAGACAGGACATTATAGATTATTCTACTGTATAATAGACGCTTGTTTCTGGACCTGCTGCTATTTCTCCGAAAATTTTTTATGTTTGTCCATATCCATAGCGTCCCATAAGTGGGTCTTCCCCATGCATGATGGGAGTTATTCCCCAGCAGCGGGATATCAGTGGCGGCGCCATCCATGCTCCATATATTATCATTGTATTTTATTGTCGCTCTCGACATTGATACAATTTTCTCCTGATTCGTTATTTTGTGTCACTGACACCTGAACCAGTGATGTGTAACCTGCTGTTCTCCAGCTGATGTGTAACTACAACTCCCAGCATGCCATGGAAAATGCAGACTGTCAGCCTATGCTGGGACTTGTAGCTCCACAACAGCTGCACGTTGCAAATCTGTAATGTTAACAAAGAATTAATATACCATGAAGGCAGCAGCTATGGGGTCAGTGATGGGGCCATGGGATCTTGGATGTGGGGTGGCAGGGTGCAGTCAGGTTCTGCTCCATGTCTTGCTGCTGCTGTTGGTGGGTGGTTTCTTCAGTAGGTGGGTGAAGAAAAGTGCTCATTAGAGACTCCAGACTTTTGCTGCTGATGGAGCTGGTGCTGCTCCTGACCCCCCCTGCAGCATTCATTGCAGTGAAGCATGAGCGCAGAGGCCCCCCCAGTCAGACCTTCATGAGGATGGGCAATGGCGCACATAGGCAGCAGCCAACTGACTTACATAGGATGTCTCAATAGTAGTTAAGTTTATCCTTCCTCTCATCGGGTGAAAAAAAGGCCCCCATTTTTGAGCCTTTAAGTCATCCCTAAAAGCTTGCATCTGGCCATTTGTGCAAGGTACTTGGAGGGACTCCCTGCCTCCATCTCCACTGCATACTGCCACAGTGTCTCGAGGTCATCTGCCTGGTCTTCCTCATCATCATCCAGCTCCTCATGCTCCTCCTGTTCCTATCCTGTCACTTGTGCAGAAAAAACACCAATTTCTGTATACATTGCTTGTGCGTGAATGTCCTCCTCAGCCAGTTCAGCACCCACAGGGCTCAGATGGCCTTGAGATGTAGACGCCACGTCTCCTGTCCCCTGGTCAGACAGATTTATCAGCATCTGCTCTAGGACATGAAGGAATGGAATGATGTCATTCATCTCGTAGTCCTGGCGGCTGAGAAATAAAGTGGCCTCCTCAAAGGGCCTCAGGAAACAGCAGTTGTCACACATGAGCTGCCACTGGCTAACTTAGAAGTTACACAGGGGAGTACTTCTGTCCACCTGCAACATCAATAAATTGTTTACGGCCTTCCTCTTCCTCTTAAGTCGGTCCAACATGTGGAGGATGGAGTTCCAACAGGCGGAAACACGGCATATCAGGCGATGTTGCGGAATGCTATTCTGCCTTTGCAGCTCAAGGAGGACGTGTTTTGCAGTGTAAGAGGGGATGAATTGTATGTTTCCTGACAATTTTTTTGATGTCTTGTAGTTGGGTGGAAGACTTTAGGAACTGCGTTTGTAGCACCCCAGAGCGGGCACTACCATTCCTACACCTTGCTACTGTCTCTATTGGCTAACCAATACAATCATCTGTGTATTTATTCCATTTTTTTTTTTTATTGTGCTTTAATAACATGGCTATGTAACCTATGTATTGTAGTACATTCACTGTGCCTGGTTGTCCAGCAGACGGCAGTGTATCTGGCAGTGAGAGATCTAGGGGGAGGTTGTGGGAAGCTACAGTCTGTTGAGAGTGAAGTTGAGAATTGGAAGGAGAGCAGACATGTCGCAGTAAGGGGATCTCCCCTCTCTTGCAGCAGGAGTCTTCCAGGAGAAGCAGCTTGCAAAGCACCCTGACTACTTACATTTTAAAGACAGAGTATAACAAGGGGGTCAACAGCCAAAGGCACCCCGCTCAAAGTTACCATTACTTTTAGAAAGTCCAGCTACCAGACCGAAGCCAGAGTCTCAGTAGACAGGCTTAATTCGTGCTGTGTGTGCGCACAGATGTGCGCACCATAGGGTAATTCTGGATAGACAGTGTAATATGAAATAAATTGCAAGGCTCACCTTGTTGGGTTGTGCTAGTTATAGGCACAACTCTAATGAACGCTCATCAGAAGGGTCCTGAAAACCTGGAGGGTGGTGGTCTACAGCCACAGGAAAGGTAGTCTTCTTATCGGAGATCCCTGGAATCCCCAAGAAGGTGCGTATTTGCAGAGATAAACATCCCACGGTGCAAAGACCAACCACAGGTCACCAGGATCAGGAATCAAGTATTTTGTTGCAGCAATGCAACGCGTTTCGGGAATCACTTACCTTCATCAGGTACAAGAGGCTGCACAGTTTTGTGTGGATGCAAGTTCATTCAAGGAAAGCTGTTGAACGTTTATCAAGTCTGGACTCTTACTCCACCAACTATCACTCTCCCCTTTACTGCTGCAGAGCCTAACCCTGGGGACCGACGGTATCCAGGTAGGAGCACCATGACACACACAAAACTCATAAGGCAGAATTACCACTCAGCATTCCTAAAAACTTGGGACTCAATCGGCCCTGGGGGCGTCATGTTGCACTTTACAACCAGATTAAAGATGTGCACCATGCAGGGCGCATGGCTCAGCCCTCTTTAACACAGTGCCGACACAATATTCTTCCCGCTGTCGGTCACCATAGTTCCGATTTTCAGTTGGAGAACAGAAAGACAGGATTTGATTTTCTCTTGTAGGACGCGGGCAATTCCTCCCCAGTGTGACTCTGTTCTCCCAGGAAAACCAGGTGCAGGACAGCGTGACACCCCCGTGCTATAGGTGGCATGCTGAAGTTGCACTCTGAATTGTGCCTGCAGTGGAGGCTGAGGACAAGGTGGAGGATGAGAAGGCAGAGCAGGACATTGGCACAGGACTCACAGCTTGAGAATGTGTTGGCGGCAGTGCCGTAACCTGGCCAGGTTGCTGGTGTGGATGGGCAGGACCCACATTTACCCAGTGGGCCATAAAGGATAGCCCCACATGTCGGCGCTGCCGTGAACTTTAGCAGACACAGACAGGCTCAAGGACTATCCCATCTTCTGCTCAACATACGTGTGCAGGGCTGGTACAGCCTTTTTGGAGAAGTAATGACGACTTGGGACTCTCCACCTTTGCTCGACACAAGCCATCAGTTCTAAGAACGGTGCAGGTTCCACCACATGGAAAAGGAGGGACTGTAGTACCAGCAACTAGAGATGTCGCGAACATAAAATTTTCCGTTCGCGAACTGCGAACGAGAATTTCTGCAAATGTTCGCGAACGGGCGAACCGCCATAGACTTCAATAGGCATGCGAATTTTAAAACCCACAGGGACTCTTTCTAGCCACAGTAGTGATGGAAAAATTGTTTCAAGGGGACTAACACCTGGACTGTGGCATGCCAGAGGGGGATCCATGGCAAAACTCCCATGGAAAATTACATACAGTACAGACCAAAAGTTTGGACACACCTTCTCATTCAAAAAGTTTTCTTTATTTTCATGACTATGAAAATTGTAGATTCACACTGAAGGCATCAAAACTATGAATTAACACATGTGGAATTATATACATAACAAACAAGTGTGAAACAACTGAAAATATGTCATATTCTAGGTTCTTCAAAGTAGCCACCTTTTGCTTTGATTACTGCTTTGCACACTCTTGGCATTCTCTTGGCACTCAGCCCTATTTCACCTTAAGGACTTGGCAATTTTTTGCAAATCTGACCAGTGTCACTTTAAGTGCTGATAACTTTAAAACGCTTTGACTTATCCAGGCCGTTCTGAGATTGTTTTTTCGTCACATATTGTACTTCATGACACTGCTAAAATTGGGTCAAAAAAGTTAATTTTTTTTGCATAAAAAAATACCATATTTACCAAAAATTTTGAAAAATTTGCAAATTTCAAAGTTTCAGTTTCTTTACTTCTGTAATACATAGTAATACCCCCAAAAATTGTGATGACTTTACATTCCCCATATGTCTACTTCATGTTTGTAGCATTTTGGGAATGATATTTTATTTTTTGGGGATGTTACAAGGCTTAGAAGTTTAGAAGCAAATCTTGAAATTTTTCAGAAATTTACAAAAACCCAATTTTTAGGGACCACTACAGCTCTGAAGTCACTTTGCGAGGCTTACATAATAGAAACCGCCCAAAAATGACCCCATTCTATAAACTACACCCCTCAAGGTATTCAAAACTGATTTTACAAACTTCGTTAACCCTTTAGGTGTTGCACAAGAGTTATTGGCATATGGGGATGAAATTTCAGAATTTCATTTTTTTGCCTAATTTTCAATTTTAACCCATTTTTTACACTAACAAAGCAAGGGTTAACAGCCAAACAAGACTGTATCTTTATTGCCCTGACTGCCGTTTACAGAAACACCCCATATGTGGCCGTAAACTACTGTACGGGCACACAGTAGGGCGTAGAGGGAAAGGTGCGCCGTATGGTTTTTGGAAGCCAGATTTTGCTGGACTGGTTTTTTGACACCATGTCCCATTTGAAGCCCCCCTGATGCACCCCTAGAGTAGAAACTCCATAAAAGTGACCCCATCTAAGAAACTACACCCCTCAAGGTATTCAAAACTGATTTTACAAACTTTGTTAACCCTTTAGGTGTTGCACAAGATTTAATGGAAAATAGAGATACAATTTAAAAATTTCACTTTTTTGGCAAATTTTCCATTTTAATATTTTTTTTCCAGTTACAAAGCAAGGGTTAACAGCCAAACAAAACTCATTATTTATGGCCCTGATTCTTTAGTTTACAGAAACACCCCATATGTGGTCGTAAACCGCTGTACGGGCACACGGCAGGGCGCAGAAGGAAAGGAATGCCATACGGTTTTTGGAAGGCAGATTTTGCTGGACTGGTTTTTTGACACCATGTCCCATTTGAAGCCCCCCTGATGCACCCCTAGAGTAGAAACTCCAAATAAGTGACCCCATTTTCGAAACTACGGGATAGGGTGGCAGTTTTGTTGGTACTAGTTTAGGGTACATATGATTTTTGGTTGCTCTATATTACACTTTTTTGTTCGGCAAGGTAACAAGAAATAGATTTTTTGGCACGTATTTTTTTTGTGTTATTTACAACATTCATCTGACAGGTTAGATCATGTGGTAATTTTATAGAGCAGGTTGTCACGGACGTGGCGATACCTAATATGTATACAATTTTTTTTATTTATGTAAGTTTTACACAATGATTTCTTTTTTAAAACAAAAAAAATGTTTTAGTGTCTCCATAGTCTAAGAACCATAGTTTTTTCAGTTTTTGGGCGATTATCTTAAGTAGGGTCTCATTTTTGAAGTATGAGATGATGGTTTGATTGGCACTATTTTGGGGTGCATATGACTTTTTGATCGCTTGCTATTACACTTTTTGTGACGTAAGATGACAAAAAATGGCTTTTTTTACACCGTTTTTATTTTTATTTTTTTACGGTGGTCATCTGAGGGGTTAGGTCATGTGATATTTTTATAGAGCCGTTCGATACGGACGCGTCGATACCTAATATGTATACTTTTTTTTTATTTATTTAAGTTTTACACAATGATTTCATTTTTGAAACAAAAGAAATCATGTTTTAGTGTTTCCATAGTCTAAGAGCCATAGTTTTTTTCAGTTTTTGGGCGATTATCTTGGGTAGGGTATGATTTTTGCGGGATGAGATGACGGTTTGATTGGTACTATTTTGGCGTACATGCGACTTTTTTGATCACTTTTATTACCTTTTTTGGGAAGTAAGGTGGGCAAAATTTCAATTTTCTCATAGTTTTTATTTTTTTATTTTTATGGCGTTCACCGTGCGGGGAAAGTAACATGACCGTTTTATAGATCAGGTTGTTACGGACGCGGCGAAACCTAATAGTGTATTTTTTGTTTTTTATTCTTATTCAGTGATAAATGTGTTTTTTTTAATCTTAACTTTTTTCACTTTTTTTTACATTTTTTTGACCCAGACCCACTTGGTTCTTGAAGATCCAGTGGGTCTGATGTCTGTATAATACAGTACAGTACACTATATAGGGTGCTGTACTGTATTTTACTCACAATTTGTCTGAACAGATCTATGCCTTTAGCACAGATCTGTTCAGCACCATGGACAGCAGGATGCCTGAGAAGGCATCCTGTTGCCATGGGAACCTTCCCCGTCTGCTAAGTTGTAGCCACAACTGCGCAGACGGGGAAGGGTAAGGATGGGACTGTCAGGGGGCTCTCTCCCTCTCCCATCGGGGGGCTGCAAAGGCACAGCAGCCCCCTGATGGGAGAGGGAGGGTGCTCCCTGAGCTGTTAACCTTTTCCATACAGCGGTCCGTACGGACCGCTGTATGGAAAGGGTTAAGCGGCTGACATCGCATCACCGATGTCAGCCGTTTATACCAGGGTGTCAGCAATGTGCTGACACCCTGGTATACCCACTGTCCACCAACGATTATTCAAGGGGAGGCGGGCAGGGGATCGCGATCCCACCTTCCGCACCGCCCGCCTCCCGCACTTCCCGCACCGCCTTTATTTCGGGCATTTTAAAGTTTGATCCCCGTGGTCAGAGACCGCGGGGATCAGAATCGGCTAAAAGCGCAGCAAACCGCAGGTCTGAATTGACCTGCGGTTTGCTGCGATCGCCGATACGGGGGGGGGTCACATGACCCCCCCCCGGTGTTGTGACAGGATGCCGTCTGAATGATTTCAGCCGGCATCCCGTTCGGATTAACCCCCGGGGCACCGCAATCTTATTTTAAACTCACGACGTACCGGTACGCCATGGGTCCTTAAGGACTCGGGAAACATGCCGTACTGGTACGTCATGCGTCCCTAAGGGGTTAAAACATCCAGTGTGTGTATACGATCAGGTATGATGTTGTATCGATCAGGTAGTGTAAGGGTTACGCCCGCTTCACAGACATTGACAGACCAAACTCCCCTTCTAATGCACCGCAAACAACCGCAAACAGTCCATTTGCCCAACCGCAAACTCACCATTTATACAAGGTTGGATACCAAACTAGCCATGTCCCGTTGATGTCATTGAAGGTTTCTTCCTCCACCCAGCCACGTACAACAAAAAGGGTCCCGGAAAGGTGAATTGAATTGATTTTTCGAACGGGGAGATGGTTAAAAAAACGCTGGCTCCCTCCCCTTTGTTTGAATTTACGCCACGGTCACTGCATCTGCGCGGTGCAATTTACTGTCACACCCGATATGAGTGGTATTTTCTGTAGTTCTCTCTTCTCATCAGTTTAATCCCTGTTACGTCCCCAATCTGGGGTCCATTTATTAAATTGATTTTTCGAACGGGGAGATGGTTAAAAAAACGCTGGCTCCCTCCCCTTTGTTTGAATTTACGCCACGGTCACTGCGTCTGCGCCGTGCAATTTACTGTCACACCCGATATGAGTGGTATTTTCTGTAGTTATCTCTTCTCATCAGTTTAATTCCTGTTACGTCCCCAATCTGGGGTCCATTTATTAAATTGATTTTTCGAACGGGGGGATGGTTAAAAAAAAGTTGGCTCCCTCCCCTTTGTTTGAATTTACGCCACGGTCACTGCGTCTGCGCCGTGCAATTTACTGTCACACCCGATATGAGTGCTATTTTCTGTAGTTCTCTCTTCTCATCAGTTTAATCCCTGTTACGTCCCATATCAGGGTGGGATTGCCTTTTGTGAAAAAAAATTTAGGCCGGGTACCTTCGACTGCCTTCACAGTGACAGACTAAACTCTGATACACCAAACTGAATTGATTTTATGAACCGGGAGATGGAAAAAGCAGCTTGGTCGGTCCTCTTACTCTCCAAGTTGGGGCACTGCGCGTGCACGGAGCAATGTGCTGTGACACCCTATATGAGTGGTGTCTTAACTAGTACTATTCCTATCAGTTTAATCCCTGTTACGTCCCCTATCCGGGGACGTGTGTCGAATTGATTAACCATTGTCGAATTAACAAACCATTACGACATCCTGGAATAATTTAGTTCCGAGCTTTGTACTTGCTTTGTATTGGAATTGATGGGGATTTTTTAAATTGTCTGCATTATTTCTAATAAAGTATTAAGAGACTATTATGATTATTTTATTTTATGTATTAAAAACCCACCCATATAACTTAATAAAAATAAATAAAAAAATGTAAGTTTTTTTCTATGAAAAATTATCCAGCCGTTCGCTTTTGGTCTGATCATAATGAAGCAACGGCCTTATCATCTGGGGTGTGGCAACATTGCCAACACACTCAGAGGTGATGATCGCTTCATTGTGATACGCAAGCCCCTTCACCACAACAAGGTAACGATCACGAAGGAGAATTTACACTTGTATGTGCCTTTTTATTTAGTTTTGTTTTTGCAGCCACAGTGCAGCACCAGAGGCCAGAAAAATTAGGCATGTACACATGCCTGAAAAATAATGTTATTGTTGCAGCCGCTGTTGTAGCAGCAGCCGGAAAAATTTATATTTTCAATGCAGAAAGGTGACTAAAACATTGCGGCTTGAACCCTAGTTGGTGGCGGAGAATTCACAAAAGTCATCCGGTATGCAGACATTAAATACAGCAGCGTGGGGACCATTTTGAGGCCAAGGCATGTCATCATTTTGTTAGTCAAACGTATCCCCCACTGTCAGTCCCTTCGGGATCCATGCCTCATTCATCTTAATGAAGTGAGGTAATCAACACTTTTTTGACCGAGGCGACTTCTCTTGTCAGTGACAATGCCTCCTGCTGCACTGAAGGTCCTTTCTGACAGGACACTTGAAGCGGGGCAGGCCAGAAGTTCTATCGCAAACTGGGATAGCTCAGGCCACAGGTCAAGCCTGCACACCCAGTAGTCAAGGGGTTCATCGCTCCTCAGAGTGTCGATATCTGCAGTTAAGGCGAGGTAGTCGGCTACCTGTCGGTCGAGTCGTTCTCTAAGGCTGGATCCCGAAGGGCTGTGGCGATGTGTAGGACTGAAAAAGCTCTGCATGTCCTCCATCAACAACACATCTGTAAAGCATCCTGTCCTTGCCGCCGTGGTCGTGGTAGGAGGAGGATTACTTTCACCTCTTCCCCTGTTAGATTCCCGTTGTGCTGTGACATCCCCCTTATACGCTGTGTAAAGCATATTTTTTAGTTTTGTTTTGAACTGCTGCATCCTTTCTGACTTTCGGTAAGTTGGTAACATTTCCGCCACTTTCTGCTTATACCGGGGGTCTAGTAGCGTGGCCACCCAGTACAGGTCGTTCTCCTTCATCCTTTTTATACGAGGGTCCCTCAACAGACATGACAGCATGAAAGACCCCATTTGCACAAGGTTGGATGCCGAGCTACTCATTTCCCGTTCCTCGTCCTCACTGATGTCATTGACGGTCTGTTCTTCACCCCAGCCACGTACAACACCACGGGTCCTAGATAGGTGACAACAACGAGCACCCTGGGATGCCTGCTGTGGTTGGTCTTCCTCCTCCTCAAAGCCACATTCCTTCTCTTTCTCACACTCCTCTTCCAGCGTTGCCGCAGGTCCAGCAAGCGATGATGACAAGGCTGTTTCTGGTGGTGATGGTGACAGCAACTCTTCCTCTTCCTGCTCATCTACAGCCTGATCCAGCACTCTTCGCAGGGCACGCTCCAGGAAGAAAACAAATGGGATGAGGTCGCTGATGGTGCCTTCGGTGCGACTGACTAGGTTTGTCACCTCCTCAAAAGGACGCATGAGCCTACAGGCATTGTGCATGAGCGTCCAGTAACGTGGCAAAAAAATTCCCAGCTCCGCAGAGGCTGTCCTAGCACCCCGGTCATACAAATACTCGTTGACGGCTTTTTCTTGTTGGAGCAGGCGGTCGAACATTAGGAGTGTTGAATTCCAACGTGTTGGGCTGTCGCAAATCAAGCGCCTCACTGGCATGTTGTTTCGGCGCTGAATGTCTGAAAAGTGCGCCATGGCCGTGTAGGAACGCCTGAAATGGCCACACACCTTCCTGGCCTGCTTGAGGACGTCCTGTAAGCCTGGGTACTTAGACACAAAGCGTTGTACGATGAGATTCAACACATGTGCCATGCACGGCACATGTGACAACTTGCCCAAATTCAATGCCGCCAACAAATTGCTTCCATTGTCACACACCACTTTGCCGATCTCCAGTTGGTGCGGGGTCAGCCAGACAGGAGTGCTGGTCTGGTGTGGCTCTCTGCTTTCAGGCAAGTCAACCCCAAGACAGCGTGACACTGTCGTATCCGGGATGTGGAATAGCCCCTGGGGAGCTGGGGGGATTCAGTTGATGTGCAGCCAGACACCGCAGCAGAAGAGGACTCAGCCGAGGAGGTTATGGAAGAGGATGGAGTAGGAGGAGTAGAGGAGGTGGCAAAAGGCCTGCCTGCAAGTTGTGGCGGCGTCACCCACTCCGCTGCAGAGACACGCATTCCATGCTTGGCAGCCGTCAGCAAGTTGACCCAATGCGCAGTGTAGGTGATATACCTGCCCTGACCAGGCTTTGAAGACCAGGTATCATTGGTCATATGGACCCTTGCCCCAACACTGTATGCCAGAGATGCCATGACTTCCTTTTCAATCACTGAGTAGAGGTTTGGGATTGCCTTTTTTGAAAAAAAAATTTGTCCGGGTACCTTCCACTGTTGTGTCCCAATAGCGACTAATTTTTTGAAGGCCTCAGACTCCACCAGCTGGTATGGTAAAAGCTGGAGGGCTAAGAGTTTCGTCAAGCCAGCTGTCAGACGCCGGGCAAGGGGGTGACTCTGGGACATTGGCTTCCTACGCTCAAACATTTCCTTTACAGACACCTGACTGTGGGCAGATGAGATGGAACTGCTGAAGGTGAGAAGCGGAGTGGCGGGTGGTTGAGAGGGGGCAAGGAGGACAGCAGTGGTTGACGTGGCTGAAGATGCTGGACCAGGAGGAGGATGGTGGCTTTGAGGTTGTGTGCTGCTTCTACTCGTCATCATGTGTTGATCCCATAGGCGTTTGTGATGTGCGATCATGTGCCTTCACAAAGCAGTTGTACCTAGGTGGGTGTTGGATTTCTCACGACTCAGTTTCTTTTGGCACAGGTTGCAAATGGCATCGCTGTTGTCAGAGGCAGACACACAAAAAAAATGCCACACTGCTGAGCTTTGCAATGACGGCATTCTGGTGGTGGCAGCAGCATGTGTTGATTGGCGTGCTGTCTGGCTGACCCCGGGTGCCGATACATGCTGTCTGACTGTGCCACTAGCTCCTTGCGACGACCTCCCCCTGCTTCCAACTCGTCTCCTCCTTCTCTCTGTCTCCCCTTCTGAACTTTCCCCCTCTTCTTCTTCTCTTCGAGCAGGCACCCGCGTGGCATCCACGGACACATCGTCATCATCAACCACTTCACTTGTATCTGACACCTCAGCAAAGGAAGCAGCAGAGGGTACAACATCATCATCATAACACTGTACGTCCATGTGTGTAATGCTGCCTGACTGAGACATATCCCTGTTATCTCCATCCTCTGGCAATAATGGTTGCGCATCACTAATTTCATCCAAATGATGTGTAAATAACTCCTCTGAGGGATCAATTGAAGCGGCTGTGGTGGCTGTGGTGGTAGTGGTGGCGGCGGGCGGGAGAGTGGTAACTTGAGAGCAGGTGACCAAAGCTGAGCTGGAGGAGGATGGTGCGTCAAGGTTCTTAGCGGAAGCTGTTGAAGATTGGGTGTCCTGTGTAAGCCAGTCAACTATTTTCTCAGAATTTTTTGGGTTCAGGGTACGTGGCCTCTGAACACTGGGAATTATTCCAGGGCCAGTGGAAATCACAGCACCACGAACACGACGGCCCCTGCGGCGTGGCCTGTCTCTGCCTGTCATTTTTTATTAGATAAGTGTTACTATGCGTGCAAGGTACTGTGCCACCCTATATAAGTGGTGGGCAGTGGGCACAGTACAGTCTGTGTGGGCCTGACACACACTGGCTTGCAACTGTGATTATATCACAGAAAAATATTAAATAGAATTTTTATTTATCTGCGAGGTATTTGTGAGTGAGTGACACCCTGTAACGGTATAAGTGGAGGTCTAGCCACTAGCCAGTGGACACAATACAGTCTGTGTGGGCCTGACACACACGGGCTTGCAAATGGGATTAGATCACAGAAAAATATTTTTTTTATCTGCAAAGTATTTTCTGTCACACCCTGTATGAATGGTGTGCACACAGTGCTGTCTGTGACTGAGCCTGCAGCCTCTCACACACGGGCAGGCAACTGCAATATATGTATATATAAAAAAAAAAAAGCAGACTGATGTACCAGCCCTGAAAAGGGCTTTTTGGGGTGCTGTCCGGACGCTGTCCTAACAGCAGATGAGTCTGTGGACACAGAACACTGCCCTAGCTAACGCTTTCCCTATTGAATCAGCAGCAGCAGCACTGTCCCTCCTCTCACTGAGAATGCAGATTCCGAATGAATCTAAAATGGATGCTGTCCAGGAGGTTGGAGGGTCTGGGAGGGAGGGTCTGCTGCTGATTGGCTGGAATGTGTCTGCTGACTGTGAGGTACAGGGTCAAAGTTTACTCAATGATGATGTATAGGGGGCGGACCGAACATTGCATATGTTCGCCAGCCGCGGCGAACGAGAACAAGCTATGTTCGCTGGGAACTATTCGCCGGCGAACTATTCGGGCCATCTCTAGCCAGCAACTTGGCCAGGAGCATGTTCAGCTTCTGCACCGTTGGATGAGTGCATGTATACTGTTGTCTTTTTAGTAATTGTCTCGGTGATCGATTGCTGACGAAACGAGTGATGAAGAGGTAGGAGGAGGAGCAGGAGCATCAGGACCAGTAGATGATGGGAAGGAAACACAGCTCCCTTCTGCTGAAGTGGTAGAGCCTTGGCTGCTGGAGAAGGGGTGCAGGCCACTGGGTGAAACAGCGGTTGCTGCATCAGGCTGGACAGCTACATTAGTGCCACGGGTTTCCCAGGCCACTTTATGGTGATGCTGCATGTGTTGACACAGGGACAGATTAAGAGCATCATGGGCCTGGTGCTGAGGATTTTGCTGGGCCTTTTTATGGAACTGCACTCAGTGTCTTAATTACATATATATTTTATCGATACCATTAAAGTATTTTGTTCCTGCAACTACCCCTTCATTTGGTGTCTATCTTGGCAACATGGAGGGGGACCACGGGAGGGGGACCCTGAGGGTGGGGGCACCCTCAGGGCACTATAGTGTCAGGAAAACCGCTTTGTTTTCCTGACACTATAGTGAACATTTAACATGACTATGAAGATTACTGTTTTCTAGCTGCTGTGGACTGTGGACAACAGAAGCTAGAAACAGTAATTTTCATAGAGCTGTGTTATGATTTATGGACACAGCACTCAGCATGCTTAGCCAGTCAGATAGAAGGCTGGCTAAGCATGCTGAGAGCTCAGTCTAAATAACATAACACATTAAAGGGATTCTGTCACCAGGTTTCACCCCTGTCAGCTAAACATATGCTAATGTTCAGGGCGTCTTCACGATTCCTAATGTGGGCTTATAAATGTCATCTGTGGGCTTATTTAGCTAAAAAACTGCTATTACTAACCTGTCAGTCAAACAAATAAGGTGCCCAAGGGGATGTTAATGGATGCAAGGTGCCGGCCGCACCCGCCGCCGTTCGTGCCCAGCGCCGCCTTTCCAGACTTCTGCGCCGCCTCCTAATCCTCTGTGCCGCCTCTCGCTCTCCATCCCTCCCCCCTCCTCCTGCTGTAAGATCTCGCGCATACAGGGGTTGAGCGAAGTGCCGGCGCATGCGCACTTCGCTGTAAGAAGCCAAATAGAGAAGTCTGCACGGGCGCATCAGGCAGAGCCCTGTGCGCAAGCGCAAGATCTTACAGCAGAAGGAGGGGGGAGGGATGGAGAGCGAGAGGCGGCACAGAGGATTAGGAGGCGGCGCAGAAGTTCGGAAAGGCGGCGCTGGGCACGAACGGCGGAGGGTGCGGCCGGCACCTTGCATCCATTAACATCCCCTTGGGCACCTTATTTGTTTGACTGACAGGTTAGTAATAGCTGTTTTTTAGCTAAATAAGCCCACAGATGACATTTATAAGCCCACATTAGGAATCGTGAAGACGCCCTGAACATCAGCATATTTTTAGCTGACAGGGGTGAAACCTGGTGACAGAATCCCTATAAAGAAATTACTGTTTCTAGCTGCTGTGGACTGTGGACTAGCTGTGGACTAGCAGCTAGAAACCGTAATTTCTTTAATGTGTTCTGTTATTTAGACTGAGCTCTCAGCATGCTTAGCCAGTCAGTAATTTTCATAGTGCTGTTATGATTTATGGACACAGCTCTCAGCATGCTTAGCCAGCCTTCTATCTGGCTGTGCTTCTTGAGAGTCACAGTCCACAGGCTCAGAAACAGCCAGATAGAAGGCTGGCTAAGCATGCTGAGAGCTGTGTCCATAAATCATAACAGCACTATGATTGCCCTCCCTTCCAACTGAATGAGTTTATCTGATACCTGCTCCAGAAGCTCCTGCTGTCTCGCGGGCTGGTGTGGCTGAGCGCTGTGGGCCGTGTGCTGGTCGAAACTGCTGAGCAGGTTGTACACAGCGCAGCATGCAGGAGGGATAACCGCGGGCGCACTGAGGTCATATCCGGCGGGCCGGCATTACAGGAACCGCACCAGCTGCTCTGACGTCCTGCCACCGGATATCCTGTGACGTATATCCGGCGGCAGGACGTCAGAGCAGCTGGTGCTGTTCCTGTAATGCTGCGGCCCGCCGGATATGACCTCAGTGCGCCCGCGGTTATCCCTCCTGCACGCTGCGCTGTGTACAACAAAGGACTTTTAGCGCGGGCCGCTCCCGACGGCCTTTTGGCTGGCGGATGGGCCGATTTTATGGTAGGGGCCTGGAGCTGCAGCTCCATCAGCCCCTACGTTAATCCGGCCCTGGCCATGGTGCCAACCTCCTGGATACGCTTCACCTTCTGCCCACAGATTCTACAAATGGCCATGCTGACGTTCTCCGGCGGCTTGATAAAAAATTCTCTCCTTACCACTCCGTGCTGACTGCATGCTACTGCTGCCTCTGTGAACCAGTGCACCGCTAGTTGTTTCCAGACAGGTAGGGTCCTGAGTAGCAGGAGGTCTACACTGGGCATGTTTGGCTCAAGACCTCACACTGCTGCCACCCTGCTGATTCACAGCCACGCTACCACCCTGCTGCCTTAGCCGCTGCCTCGCACACAAGCAACCACCCTCATCCCCTGATGATGATGATGATGAAGCACTCTCTTCACCTGGCTCCCACCAGGTTTAGCTACATCATCATCCACTACTGTCTGCATGTCACTGATATCACCCTCACCAGTCTTAGGTCCACGTGCCTGACCGCTCACAACACCAGCTCCCACGCAACTCTAATCATCACTACTTGCCTGCCTACCAGAGGAAGCAGCGGATCTCTTCTCCACATCTTGGCTGAGCAGTAGCTGCTATCTCTCCTCTAGAAGCCCGTCCTTGCTAAAAAGCAGAGCCAAACCGACAGAAAATAATACTTCCCAAGCAGAAGGAACAGAAAATTAAAGAGGCAGGTTCAGGATAGGTGGGGGCACAGAGCTTGTTTCGGGGCCGTACCAACTAAGCATGGTGTCAGTGGAACCCAACGACACCTGGCTGGGGGTGTCTGATGTTACTTGAGATGATGTTGAATACCGAGTCAACCATTCAAGGAAAGCTTTGTTGCTGGTGAAAACACGACCGCTGGATGACGCTGACAGCTCTGGTCTGTCGCTGCAACTGCTGCTACCACCAACTGTTCTTCGGCTGCTACTTCTGCCGGCTCCAGAAACATTTTGGCGACTGCCCATTCCCTTTGAAGGGCCTGTCACCTGTCTGTTCGACATTCTGTACTGTAACTGTGTTACTGTAAAGGCCACAATTTTACCCCTGAAACAAGAATGAATAGATGTACTTATATATGAGAACATGAGCACCAAAAATCTGTAGTATTAGGCTGCAATTTCACCCCAATTACACAATTAGGGATAAACAGATATATTTATGTATAATAAAATGTGAGCACCCTAAAATCTGTAGTATCAATTTTCAATTTCTCTACTTTTATAATAGATGATAATACCTCCAAAAATAGTTATTACTTTACATTCCTCATATGTCTACTTCATGTTTGGATCATTTTCTAAATTACATTTTATTTTTTGGGGACGTTAGCAGGCTTAGAAGTTTAGAAGCAAATTTTAAAAATTTTCAGGAAATTTCCAAAACCCACTTTTTAAAGAGCAGTTCAGGTCTGAAGTCACTTTGTGAGGCTTACATAATAGAAACCACCGAAAAATGACCCCTTTTTAGAAACTACACCCATTAAGGTATTAAAAACTGATTTTACAAATGTTGTTAACCCTTTAGCTGTTCCACAAGAATTAATGGAAAATGGAGATGAAATATCAGAATTTCACTTTTTGGCAGAATTTCCGATTTAATCATTTTTTTCCGCTAACAAAGCAAGGGTTAACAGCCAAACAAAACTTAATATTTATTGCCCTGATTCTGTAGTTTACAGAAACAGTTCATATGTGGTCATAAACTGCTGTACAGGCACACGGCAGGGCGCAGAAGGAAATGAACGCGATATGGTTTTTGGAAGGCAGATTTTGCTGGACTGGTTTTTTGACACCATGTCCCATTTGAAGCCCCCCTGATGCACCCCTAGAGTAGAAACTCCAAAAAGTGACCCCATTTTGGAAAGGTGACAGTTTTGTTGGTACTATTTTAGGGTACATATGCTTTTTGGTTGCTCTATATTACACTTTTTGTGAGGCAAAGTAACAAAAAATTTAAATTCTGAACGTTCATCTCCATTTGCCATAAAATCTTGTGGAACACCTAAAGAGTTAACAAAGTTTGTAAAATCAGTTTTGAATACGTGAAGGGGTGTAGTTTCTTAAATAGGGTCACTTTTTTGGAGTTTCTACTCTAGGGGCGCATCAGGGGGGCTTCAAATGGGACATGTTGTCAAAAAACCAGTCCAGCAAAATCTGCCTTCCAAAAACCATATGGCGTTCATTTCCTTCTGCGCCCTGCCGTGTGCCCGTACAGCGGTTTACGACCACATATGGGGTGTTTCTGTAAACTACAGAATCAGGGCAATAAATATTGAGTTTTGTTTGGCTGTTAACCCTTGCTTTGTTACTGGAATGGTTTAAAATGAAAAATTTGCCAAAAAATAGCTGTTTTGGCCCTGTTTTAATTTTTTATTATTTACAACGTTCATCTAACAGATTAGATCATGTGCTATTTTTATAGAGCAGATTTTTTATTTATTTATGTTTTACACAATAATATCATTTTTGAAACAAAAAAAATCATTTTA
This sequence comes from Bufo bufo, assembly GCF_905171765.1. Classification (NCBI taxonomy): domain Eukaryota; kingdom Metazoa; phylum Chordata; class Amphibia; order Anura; family Bufonidae; genus Bufo; species Bufo bufo. The sequence goes on along the minus strand of NC_053393.1, from coordinate 547,877,316 downwards.
GTGTCTCCATAGTCTGAGAGCCATAGTTTTTTTATTTTTTGGGTGATTGTCTTAGGTAGGGGCTCATTATTTGCGGGATGAGATGACGGTACTATTACTGGTACTAGATTGGTACTATTTTAGGGTGCATACGCCTTTTTGATTGCTTGCTATTACACTTTTTGTGATGTAAGGTGACAAAAAATAGCTTTTTTTTACGTCGTTTTTATTTTTTTAACAGTGTTCACCTGAGGGGTTACGTCATGTGATATTTTTATAGAGCAGGTTATTACAGACGCGGCGATACCTAATATGTCTACTTTTCTTCTTTTTTTTTTTTACGTTTGACATAAAAATGCATTTTTTAAACAAAAAAATCATGTTTTAGTCTGAAAGCCATTTATTTTTTATTTTTGGGGCGATTGTCTTAGGTAGGGGCTATTTTTTTGCGGGATGAGGTGGCGAATAGATTGGCACTATTTTGGGGGGCATACGCCTTTTTGATCGCTTAGTGTCGCACTTTTAGTGATGTAAGGTACCAAATTTTTTTTTATTTTGAACAGTTTTTATTTTATTTTTTTGACGGTGTTCATCTGAGGGGTTTGGTCATGTGATATGTTTATAGAGCCAACGATACGGACGCGGCAATACATTAATATGTGTACTTTTCTTTTTTTCCCTATCTTTTTACAATTTTTTTTTTACATTATTTTGTGAAAAGGACGCTTTTTTTTATTTACTTGAAACTTTGAATTTTTTTTGAAAAATGTATTTATTTAACTTTTTTTTACACTTTATTTTTTGTGCCACTCTGGGACTTCAACTTCTGGGGTCTGATCCCCTTTACAATGCATTCCAATACTTCTGTATTCTGATCCCCTTTACAATTCATTCCAATACTTCTGCATTCTCCACCGGAAGGCAGCCACGATGCCTAAGAAAGACATCGCGCTGCCTTCCATGCCGTCGAGTCCCCATTACAGCAGCGCGGGGACCCGATTGCTTCCACAATCGCCACCGGAATGACCAGTTAACGCTGCAAACCGCAGGTCTGAATTGACCTGCGGTTTGCAGCGATCACCAATAGGGGGGGGTCACAGGACCCCTCTCGGCATTGTCACAGGATGCCTGCTGAATTATTTCAGCCAGCACTCTGTTCTGATCACCGCCTAAAGGACTCGGACAACAGGGCGCTCCTGACAAGAGTCCTGTAGAGACAAGTGAGGGAAGCACAAGGAGCTCGAGTTTTTTCCTTGGGTAAATTGTTTGAACATTAATAAAACATGGCTCAGCTAATTTTGATTAATCTGAGAAAGGAAAGGGGAAAAAGGAATAGCATCACAGGACCTCTGATGCTGAAGCTAAGGCAGCCACTCTATATCCTGCAGCTGTGATACGATAGTGCAGGTTTCCTGTCTGCCTGAGGCTGTGGCCCCTTCTGCCCAGATGATCCTGCTGGAGCAGAGGAGGACCTCTGGCTCTAGTGTTGATGGCAAATAGGCTTCAGGGGGCAATCTGGTACTGTTCTGGTGTTAATGCTATGCTTATTTTGTAAATTTCTGATTCTTGGCAAATACATTTTGTACAAATTTATTTGGCCCATCTGCCGGCGTCAAGGCGATCTCTATAAGATGGGAACCTAACACTAAATACTACCTGGTGTAGTGCCATATGGTCCGCCTTAAAATTCAGGGAAAGCAGGTTCCACGTGCATGCTGGGTCCACTCTGCCTTTTAACATTTTTTGTACCAAAATGGCCTCCATTAAATCCAGGGAATGCAGGTACCAACATGTATGCGAGTATGGACCCAGCATGCATGTGGAACCGGCATTTCCTGTATTTTATGGCGGCCAGTATGGTACTATAACAGGTAGTATTTAGTGTTAGATTCCTGTCTTATAGAGATCGCCTTCATGTTTGGCAGACTGGACCAAATAATTTTGTACAAATTATATTTTCCAAGAATCTCAAATTTACAAAATAAACAAAGCATTAGCACCAGAATATTTTCTATAACTATGGCATTATTGTACTTTAATTGTGTTTGAAGAGTGCTGTTGCATTGTCTTTTTTTCTTCGTGTGTGCAGCTATGGCATTGGCATGTGCTGACTGACACCTATTTTTATGTAAAAAAAGGCCACACTGCATTTCTAAAGGTCTTCTAAGCATAGTAGGTGGTTGTGCTGGGTTTTGGGCCAGTACTGTGGACGCGACGGCCAGTCTAAGAGTTGAAAAGTTGCTTCTGCCCTAAGTAAGGCCTGTCTGAGCATCGCAGAGAAAACCAGGGAGTATTAGCTGGAAACGATTCGCTAATGTTTTCACCTAGAGTTTATAATCGTGGTCAAGCAATGAAATTGGGCAGAAAGATTGAGTCTTAAAGAGTTCTCTACCAGGTTCATGGAGATCTGTCCAGGAGTCAGTAACACAGTGAATAGGAGTCAGATGAGTAAAAACCGAGTTAAATAGTCCAGTTAGGACAGGTATTGTGAGGGGACGGGATGTTTTGTAATACTCTGCCAAAAGACCATCTGGATCCGGTGTTTTTTGTTTTTTTTTTAAATATAATTTTTTATTTTCTCCCAATCCAAAGAGTAACAATTTGACATTATCATATCATTACAGACATGGGAATGGCATTGGACAATATTTGACATAGGAAATATGAAAATACATGTTCAGCATGTTACATCATAAGGAGTATTAAAATAAATTAACATAACATAACAGTTCCCCCCTTCCCCCCTCCCTTCCCAGCATCAGCTTGAGCACCACACCCGGCATCACTCGGCTATATATGTTCTTGGTAACACCTATGGCACTTTCAGAATCCCCAGTCTATCCTTTAGGTCCTCTAACAGATTCCACTCCGTCAGTTTAAAAGGAGACATAATCCGAATATATTCACCTGGATCAATATGACCCAGAATAAATTTGCGCCATGTTAGATATAGTTTCTTCCCTCTAGCCTCTTTTTGTTGTGTCGCCTCCAGCCACTCTAGATGAAACATACGCCTGAGACGCGTGATGACCATAGAGACAGAAGGAGTCTGAGATTGAAGCCATAAACTTAACAAGCATTTTTTTGCCCCTAGTACAATCTTATGTTCCAGTGGCAAAAGAGAGGTCGTTGTGTAGCTATCAGATTGGTCATCCTTATTATATTGGACGTGCAGGATCACCACTGCAGGAGTAATTTCCGTCTCGTTCCTACTACATTTTTTCAGTAGATCCGAGACTTCGTCCCAATATGACCTCAATCTCGGACAGCTCCATAATCCATGATATAGATCTGATCTAGAAAGATCACACTTCGGACATGCCATAAACCTGTCTTGTTTTGAGCCTGCATTTGGAACATCAAACCCATATATTGCGTGATGCAAAATTTTGAAGTGAGTCTCATGCCAATTTTCATCTGGAACAGCCTGATGTAGCGCCCCTATGCCTGCCCAAACCAGCTGATGTATGTCCTCTACCTCCAATAGTATTTCCCACTTCTGGAACTCTCTCCCATTTGTTTCTAAGAGATTGATAGAGAAGTGAAATTGTCGGTCTAATTTTTAGCCGCGAGAGTCGGTCAAATTCATTTGCCCTCCAGTCCTTTGTTAGATTCTTACACAAGTCCTTGCCATATGACATAAGTTGCATGTACGGTAGGAATGTTAGACCCTGCAATCCCCACTTCTCTTTCAACTCCTCCTGTGTTTTCCATCTAGATTCTGTCTCGTGGAATAAATCACCCATCTTCCTTATCCCTTTACTTAACCACATTGCTATACCTTTGCTGCTCCTTCCTGGCTCAAAACTAGGGTTGGCTGCGATTGGAAGATGCTTAGATATTCGATAAGGCAAACCATACATCTTCCGCAGTATTTTCCATACTACAATGGTATCTTTTAATAGCAATGACTTTTTAATTGATCCTGGTAAGTTAGGTATACTGGTGTGCAATAATGCCATCAGGTCCCAAGGTTTTGCTAACTGTTTCTCCAGACTGAGATTTGTATAGTAAGAAGTCTCATTTGCCCAATCCAATATGTATCTGCTATTACATGCGATATTGTAACCCCGGACGTCTGGGAAGTTGATTCCCCCCAACTCCCTTCTCAGGTTCAGTTTGTCCAGAGCAATTCTCGGTTTCTTGCCCTGCCATATAAACCGCACAAATTTGCTTTCCAGGAGTTTGACATCAGCATGCCGTAGTAATAGTGGAATACTCTGCATTGGATATAGCAATCTAGCGACTCCCATCATCTTCACCAAGCAGCACCTTCCCATCAGGGAGAGGGGTAAGCCTTGCCACCTATCCAGATCAGCTCCTATACGGGACAGTAGTGGTGGGAAATTTAGTTGATACAGAGAGTGCGGGTCCCTCCCTATTTTCACCCCGAGATATGTTATGCTAGATTTGGCTATACTAATTCCTTGATCCCTTTTCACCTTATGTAAGGTATTACTCATGGGTACTAAAGGTAGGAGTTCACATTTGGAAATGTTTACCTTGTATCCTGAATAACTTCCAAAAGCCTCTAAGGCCTTAAAAATAACTGGGATGTGTTCCTCCGGTCTAGCCAGAAATAACACCACATCATCGGCAAAGAGCGCCGCCTTCACTTGCTTTACTCCCACCTCAACACCTGTATATAAATCCGACGGGCAAAGAAGCCGTGATAGGGGTTCAAGCGCCAGGTTGAAGAGCAGAGGAGAAAGCGGGCACCCCTGTCTTGTTCCCTTTTCCAGTTTAAACGGTTTGGAGAGGTAGCCCTGAGTATACACCCGCGCCTTTGGGTTATTGTACAAATTTGTAATAAACGTCCTAAAAGCCCCTTTAAATCCCAATTTGTCCAGTACTGCCTCCAGCCATGCCCACCTTACATTATCAAAGGCTTTTTCAGCGTCTAAGGTGAGCATGGCTGGATGTTCCCCTGGCTGAGGATCATGTCTAACCCTATCTAGAACTGCTAAAACCGCCCTAATATTTTTGACCGCTGAGCGGCCCTGGACAAACCCCACCTGTTCAGCACCTATCAAAGACGGTAAAAAAGAGGCTAGCCTGTCAGCAATGATTTTGGATAGGATCTTTGTGTCTACGTTTATTAGGGATATAGGTCTATATGAACTAGGCATAAGGGGGTCTTTCCCTGGTTTAGGCAGGAGCTTAATGTAAGATACATTATCCTTATCTGGATGGAACTTGCCCTTCAATATGTCATTGTAAAGCTGCACCATTATTGGGGAGACCTGCGAGATCAATACCTTATAATATTCTCCCGTGAAGCCATCAGGCCCTGGAGCTTTCGCGTTCTTCAGACCCCTAATGACCAACTGAAGTTCCTCCACGGTCACATCCGCGTTTAATTTCAGGAGCTGTTCAGATGTCACCGTGGGCAACGCCACCTTATCCAAGAGGGTATCAACTAGTGATGTTGGAGGGTGGTCCTTGTATAAAGCCTCATAATATTGACCTACTATCTCACTAATGCCTGCCGGGTCAATGACTATCTTCCCCTCATCATCTTTTAGACAAGATATATACTGAGGCGCTCTCCGGCCTTTTGCTAGATTGGCCAGTAAGCGGCCTGCTTTATTCCCAAAACGATGCAATTTAGCTTCAAAATGGGTTTGTCTGAGAGACTCTCTATGCTTTTCGCTAGTTTCAAAGGCCTGGCGTGCTTCTACCCATTTTACATTATTATCCGCTGAAGGCATTTCCGTGAATTGCCTGTACATTTGTCTAACTTTGTTGCTTGCTCTTTCAAATGACTGCTGACATGCTTTCTTTCTGCCAAATATGTAACTCATGATGCGCCCCCTCAGGACCACCTTGGACGTCTGCCAGAAAAGTTCCGGATTGTCCATGTGGACCTGGTTATTTTCCTTGTACTCTTCCCACCAGCCTATTAGCTTATTTTGAAAATCCTCATTTCCTAATAGACCTGAGGGGAACCTCCATAGGTAATCTGAGCCCTTTGAGAAGGTGTCCCTCAAGATCAGGGTTACCGGAGCATGATCTGATATATTAATGTCCCCAACATCAGCATGTTCCACCAACCCCGATAGAGAGCCCTGGACAAAAATGTAGTCAATGCGTGACCAGGAATCTTGGGCATGAGAGTAGAAAGAGTACTCCCTGTCGTCTGGATGAAGCTGCCTCCAGGGATCCATCAACCCCACTGACTCTATCATCTGCCCCAATACTGCGTCATGGGCCACTGTAATTCTGCCTCCTTTCGACTTGGTCTTTCTGTCCTCCTGCCCCATCATAACTGAATTAAAGTCGCCTCCCACTATTAGGTTTGAAGTCTTGTCTAACAGTAATTCACCTTCTAGCGCCCTGAAAAATTGCGAGTTATTGGCATTCGGGCCATATACATTGAAAATAGTGTACTCCATATTTTGGACCTTTATCGACACCTTGACCCACCTCCCTTTGTCATCAGCTACCGAACCCAGCAGGGTGAAATTGAACGCTCTATTGAACAGTATCAGGACCCCCGCTTTCCGCTCTGAGGAGGCGATCCTATCACCTGACCCACCCATAATTTTTGCATCCTGCCGAAGTCCCCTGCTGATAAATGAGTTTCCTGAAGCAATGCTATATCAGGTTTTAATTTTTTAAGGTGACGGAGGATCATCCATCTCTTCTGCGGAGAGCGGAGGCCCTTCACATTCCAACTAACTATCTTCATACTTATAACTAACTACAAAGTTTGATCTTCCTATGACTAGGATAATGACTGGATAGACATAACCTATTACCAAGATACTCCAGGGATAAGCGCCAGCTGATGCACAAGAATAAACATGAACAGTATCACATACAATATCGTAAACTATCTCCCTCCCCCCCCCACCCCAGTTAGGAAAATCTCCTAAAACCAAGCTCTCATTGTTACACGTATTACCCACTTAGCACCCTCCTTCCTTATTCCCTGACTTCTCTTTTTTCTGGGCTACAGTACTCATCTACCTGTCCCCCATACTTTATACAATACTGACCACAGTAAATGTTAAATCGTATAACTATGTAACCGCACGGGCCAAGTTATAGAGTTCCCTTCTGTGCGCAACCCTGCTCCCACTGTGCGGATTAACCCATGTCTACTTTAAATCGCTGGTAGAAAAATGGGCTATTAATAACCCGTAACAAAACTCAGCATAGCTACCAATAATGTCCTCTTTATCGTGACCACGAGTCCCTTCTTCTCGTAGAACGAGGTCCTCTCTTATCAGCTGGGGCCACCTCCCAATCTCGTCTCCGTCTATCTGTGGGGGGCGAGCGTCTCCACTCCGGGCTCCTCGCCATTTCTCTGCTCCGTTGCTGCTGTCTTGGTGACCTTCCTCTGCGTCGTGGCTCACCTTCCAAGTTGTTGTCTCGCAGGAACTCCTCCGCAGCCTCAGGATCTTGGTACGTTTTAACCTCGCCATCTGCAGTTGAGATTTTCAAAATCGCCGGATACAATAACTGAAATCGTATTTGCTGCCTATACAGCTCCGAGCAGACAGCGCTGAATTCGCGGCTCTCTTTTGCCACCATTGCAGAATAGTCGGCGAACATTAGTAAGGTATGTCCTCTGACTTTCAGTGGACCTTTGTGGGCCCTAAAAGCTCTTAGAATGGCTTCTTTGTCATTATAGTCTAGAACCCGCATAATGACTTGTCGCGGTCTAGATTGAAGGTTTTGCGAAACATTGCGGTTTTGTGCCTGAGAGTCCATGGCAGGGCCAACTCTGTGGACCCTCTGCAGCACGCCAGATCTGCAGGGTATAGCGAAGCGAGGTCACAGTTATGGGCAATCGAGGGTTACTCACTTTTTGGAGGAGAACCCTGGGCAGGCATGCGGCAGTGAAGAAGAGGTAGACACGAGTTCCTCTGGGGCACACTCTGTATGTAGAGACCTGGCCTGATGTTGTGTGAGGTGCCCTGGATGTTGCAGGTGTTTAGAGTGCCTGATGCAAGGTCCCTTTTGAGATTCGTGACGCCAATGCCTGTAACGGTGGAACACCGATTTGTAGGAGTAGTAATTGAGGTACACAGAATGTATGGTGAACCAAACGTTGCTTTACTTGAAAACAGTCCAACTTTGTACAGTCAATTACAGTGGTTAATGATGATGATGCAGTCCTTTGAACAATAAGTCCCAAGCAGGTTGTCTTTCAATATAATGGCAGGTATTAATCATGCAAGATACTTGGAGGGTAAACAACAGATACTTTGCAGTGCAGCGCTGCTCTATCCCCTCAGCTATTCTAGCTGGCGGGATCCCAAGGCCCGGATGCCTAATTGCTGGCTTAAATCCTTGGTATAAATTAATCTTCCTCCAGTATTGGCACTTGCTTTACTTTATAGATCCTCTGCCCATCAGGGTACTTATCTGACCTGTAATATCCTGGCTTGTTAGGGAAGCTGCAGGTTTCTCCCAGGAGGTCCTGTCCTACTACTGGGGTATCTTCTGAGCTAACTGAGTGTCACGAGTTGGAGGTCCCAGGAGAGACCACCGCGTCGTCAAGCAATAAACGGAAATCAGGTACAGACACATAAGAGTTTATTGCACAAACAGAAACATGGAAAGCAGCACAGATAAAACATGAGCTCTATGTACCGTCAGCACAGTGGGAGAAAACCCCCACTGCGCCACTGTCTAGTAATACTCCAGAGGGGCGTAACTAAGCAACTCCTGGTTTTCACTAGAGCCCTAGATGGTAGGGTTAGACTTAGCCGCAGGAAGTTGCCAGGGTCCACTCTGGAGCGTGACCTAGACAGTGACAGCAGGAGCGAATGGACAACAGGTACCAGAAGGTACCGACGGCACATAGGCAAACATAACAGACAGGTAAATACAAAACAGGGCAAATAATAATACAAGCAGGAGTTCACGCAAGGGAGCAGGAGTGGCAATGAGCAGAGAAGGACTTGCTCCACCAGTAGTAAACTGCATGGCCTTGTCATGCCACTCAGCTGCAAAGGCTTGCTGAACACAGACATCAGAATAAACACAAAGTAACTAAAACATAACTGGCAGAACAGAAAGACAGGAAAAAGGACGCAAATGAACAAGTAGGGAAACTCACAGAGCACAGACAGACACAGATCCCATGGGTCAGCAGCATGGGAGAGAAAGTACAAACCAGGAGCAGAGCAGGGCAGGACAGGACAAGACAACACACACCAGGAGAGCTGACCCAGAACTGAGGAAACCTCAGCCTTATATACAGGTTCCATGGGTGCAGCAGGGAGACCACACCCATGGAGCAGACAGAGGATTAACTCCTAATAGGAACACAGGGGAGTTAACCCATACAGAACCACAAATACACAGAAACAGAACTTCAGCGAGGAGTGTCGAACAAGCAATGACGGAAGGTCACAGCCAGAGATAGTGGCTGTGACACTCCCACCCCTCAAAGCCCCCCCCTCTCCTCCCAAACAGAAAGGGGAAGAAGTGGGGCAACAAACCAAACAGAACCAGGCAAGGGGACAGAAATCAAAGGGGTGACGAGGTACAAGGGCAGGAACACATACGACGACCGCAACCAGCCCAACCCCTGAAAACCAGCCTACACGGAGGGTCCGCAGCCAGTACGCCAGGGGAAGATAGCCAGCCAACACGGCATACACGTCAAGTGAACCGCACCATGCAGTTACCTCCCCCTCCACTCTCCCTCCGGAGAATGACATGTCTGCCAAGAACTAATTGGTCAGACATGCTGACACCGCCTTCCGGAGGAGTGGGACCAGGAACAGGAACCAGACAGGAATGCAAAGAAAATCAGAATCAAAGGGGTACAGAGGTACACAAGCGGAACACATAAGACGACCGCAGCCAGCACGCAGCCCCTAGCAACCAGCCTACACGGTAAACGCAGCCAGTACGCCAAGAGGAATGCAGCCAGCCTCCACGGCCACAAAAGTCATGGTGAACTGCAGTGTGCTAACACCTCCCCCTCCACTCTCCCTCTGGAGAATGGCATGTCTGCCAAGAACTAATTGGTCAGACATGCTGACACCCCCTTCCGGAGGCACGGGACCAGGAACAGGAACCAGACAGGAAAAGAAAATCAGAATCAAAGGGGTACAGAGGTACACAAGCAGAGCACATAAGACGACCGCAGCCAGCACGTAGCCCCTAGCAACCAGCCTACACGGTAAACGCAGCCAGTACGCCAAGAGGAATGCAGACAGCCTACACGGCCACAAAAGTCATGGTGAACTGCAGTGTGCTAACACCTCCCCCTCCACTCTCCCTCCAGAGAATGGCATGTCTGCCAAGAACTGATTGGTCAGACATGCTGACACCCCCTTCCGGAGGCCCAGGAGCAGATACCTGCGCCGATAACAGAAAACACGGCCGTAGGCAGAACTGCAAGCAAAAAAGGTTAAACCGGACGTCACCCCTGGCAACCAGCATACATGGAGAACACCGCAGCCAGTACACCAAGGCAACCAAATCCGATACCTAAGGCAGCATAAAGAGGGAAATACAGAAAGCACACACTTAACAGATAAGCAGAAAACAGAACAAAAAAAAAAAACTCTGTGAAAGTTCACTTGTTCATTCTGTCACGAGTTGGAGGTCCCAGGAGAGACCACCGCGTCGTCAAGCAATAAACGGAAATCAGGTACAGACACATAAGAGTTTATTGCACAAACAGAAACATGGAAAGCAGCACAGATAAAACATGAGCTCTATGTACCGTCAGCACAGTGGGAGAAAACCCCCACTGCGCCACTGTCTAGTAATACTCCAGAGGGGCGTAACTAAGCAACTCCTGGTTTTCACTAGAGCCCTAGATGGTAGGGTTAGACTTAGCCGCAGGAAGTTGCCAGGGTCCACTCTGGAGCGTGACCTAGATAGTGACAGCAGGAGCGAATGGACAACAGGTACCAGAAGGTACCGACGGCACATAGGCAAACATAACAGACAGGTAAATACAAAACAGGGCAAATAATAATACAAGCAGGAGTTCACGCAAGGGAGCAGGAGTGGCAATGAGCAGAGAAGGACTTGCTCCACCAGTAGTAAACTGTATGGCCTTGTCATGCCACTCAGCTGCAAAGGCTTGCTGAACACAGACATCAGAATAAACACAAAATAACTAAAACATAACTGGCAGAACAGAAAGACAGGAAAAAGGACGCAAATGAACAAGTAGGGAAACTCACAGAGCACAGACAGACAGACACAGATCCCATGGGTCAGCAGCATGGGAGAGAAAGTACAAACCAGGAGCAGAGCAGGGCAGGGCAGGACAGGACAAGACAGCACACACCAGGAGAGCTGACCCAGAACTGAGGAAACCTCAGCCTTATATACAGGTTCCATGGGTGCAGCAGGGAGACCACACCCATGGAGCAGACAGAGGATTAACTCCTAATAGGAACACAGGGGAGTTAACCCATACAGAACCACAAATACACAGAAACAGAACTTCAGCGAGGAGTGCCGAACAAGCAATGACGGAAGGTCACAGCCAGAGATAGTGGCTGTGACACTGAGGCTCACTTGATCTACAGGCAGGCTAGGATTCCTCGCTAGCCTCCTGGTTGTAGCTAGCAGCCAGGGCTATCAAGCTGCATGTCAGGAGGAGGCCCTCAGCATATCTCGGGCTGGTGCCTTCTCACTTCTGTCTCCACAGACTCCTGACTATGAACTAACTCCTCCCTGTCTGGGCCTGAACATTTATACTAGGGGCTCCCTATCTCCCTCTAGTGTCTAGGATGCCTAACTACACCCTAATAGGCCTGCTATGCATAATACAGGGGGAACATTGCATGTAAAAGCACATAGAAAATACATTAAATGCATAATCAAATATAAGACAACTGTCCCTTGTGAGTAGAAGTAACACGCAAACCAATTGACCCTTGTGTAGTGCCCACCTTTACCTAGTGTGACACTACATACAACCACGCTATAACGTTGCCCGTACTCGGCGCAACATGGAGGGGCCCTGCTCAGCTGGATACTGCACCTGAAAAGAGAAAATAATGCAAAGCAGGAAAAATACATCTACATTTGCAAAATACATTATATGTATACATCAGGCAGTTCCACTGGCTTAGGAACAAGTAACGGTGAAAAGGGGCGTCGTTCTCTTCTCTCAGGATAGTGTGAGGGAACAGGGGCGCTGACCTGGTGCAGCGTATCAGTGATACCAGGATAGTCCATAAGTGCAAATTGTCCATAATAGAACAGTAGACAAAATATAAAACAATTAAAAGTTCTTGGAGGCTCATGTACTTTTGAGTCTATCACTGGGCGCATTTCCTTGAAATTTAAGTTGCACAATAAAAATGACAGCACATAACAAATAGCCCACATTATTCCATTGGCATTTATAAAAATAAGTGCTGCAATACCCTTAATCAACCTGAAAAGGGGGTTAAAGGGTTAAAGGTGCAACATAAAAATAGGCACAACTTGGTGTAATATTGTAGAAGCAGGCAGGAGGTCCTGTAAACAAGTTGGCTTTGAGGCAATTGGTATTTCAGTGGGCGACCATACCACTGAGCCGTGGGCAACTGGCAGCAGCAACAAAGTACCAAAACAAAGGACTCCTGTCCTGGAAGGGTTAAATCCTCTTGAAGTAATCCCTTGGCAAAATAAATCAAATCAATGGCCTAGCTGGCCAATTCACAGGCGCATGTCATATCCACTTTGCATCTCAGTGGTGCTCCCTGACTCTGCTTGCAGATGGGGCCTGTAGTAAGCATCAACAGGCGGATGTGCCCACAACACAGTATTGGGGGGCAGCTGCAGCATAAAGGGACCCCTAATAGGTATTGGCCCCATAGGCCTAGGGGTGATCACAGTTGCTGACCGCACCGGTGCAGGCATGACAATTGTGGGCTGCTGCACTGGCCTGGGTACCGCCGCCGCAAGCGGTCCGGTGGGCTCTGGGATAACTGGCTCTGCGCAGCAAGTCACAGTGTGAGAGGGCCTCCTTGGGGGCCTCAACGCAGCCGCAGTAGCAGTAGGTGGCCGGCGGGTAGGGACAGGTACCCTTACCTCTGACCCGGCGATGTCCGAGTACTGAAGGTGGACCTCTTCCTTTCTAGGTGGCGTCCGGATTCTGGCGGTGGCAATTCGGCGTAACTCCCGCAGCTTTTCCTCCAGACGGACGATCTGGTCATCTAGGCTCTCGGATTCGGGATCGCTGTCCTCCAATGTGGCCGCCGGCACTGGTACAATAGAGGGCGCATCCTGCGCAGCCGCTGCAGACTCAGGTGACGCGTCCGGTCTTTTACCCTTTCGGATGTTGTCCAGGGTCACGTGGAATCTCTCCACATCTTCTAATTCTCGGATGGTCTTTTCTCTGCGAGGCAGCTCAGGTGAGGGCCACGGACTCGCCCATTTTTCCAACACACTCGATCCTTCTCTGGAGAGCGACAGGGCGGCACACATTAATTCAGTCAGGACCTCCCACTGCTCTGGGAGGCCGCCCCCCGGGTACTCCAGTATGGGGGAGGCGGAGTCCATCATGGCAGACATGCAAATGTCCAGACAGGGCGGTGGCGCAGACATATAGCCTTTCCCGCATTTTTCAGCAGAAGGCGCCAATTTTTACCGCCAATTTAGTATGAAGATGACGCAGCAAATAAATCCAAGCAAGCTAAGTGGCCATCTTGAGCAAAACGCTGTCTATTCACTGACAGCAAGCGGTGGCTTACGCAAACGGCAAAACAGTCCAGAAAAAGCACAGTTTCACACCGCAAATTATTACAGTTCTTTGGCCCAGCGATTTTTAATAAAGCAATTAGGGCAGGGGTGCACAACCTGCGGCCCGCGGGCCGCATGCGGCCCCCAGAGCCAAGGTTTGCGGCCCGCGTCCTGCTGGACAGAAACACAGCTGATCATGCGATCAGCTGTGTTTCTTCCTGGAGCGCCACACAGGGAAGGATGACAGCTCCTGCCCCTGTACTATAGCAGGAGTCTGGAGCAGGACGGGTCCCTGGCTATTGGTGAGAGTGAGGGAGCCGAGGAGAAGGCAGGTGCAGTTTATCAGTTCTTATGCCTTCTTAAGGAGCGCTCTGCAGCAGTGGCGTACTAAGGGAGAGGCGGCCCCAGGTGCCGCTCTCAGGTGGGTGCCAGAAGCAATGAGTGCTTCCATCAATACAGATGGAAGCACTCATTGTTGGAGCACAGGGAGCTGCAGTTCTGTCAGTCACCGCTCCGCGCTCCTCCCCTCCTTCAGGCCGGCGGCGCTCTGAATAGTAGAGTAGGAATTTGCTGCTAATAATCAACAGAACTGAATGAGGGAGCAGTGACTGTGGTAGCGATCATTCCTCCCCATTTACTTTGCATCAGCCTGTGTAATAGGCTGATGCAAACAAGTGCTGATTAACTTTTTTTTTTTTTGCGGCCCCTTGAAATAGAGCAATGTGACAATGCGGCCCTGAGACCAAAAAAGGTTGTGCACCCCTGAATTAGGGCTTGGTCACTTTAAGGCATATAATAGCACACAGTTTTTGTATCCGCAATGGCGCAGGAATGATCGTATCCTGTTCGTGACGCCAATTTATGCAGCACGCCAGACCTGCAGGGTATAGCGAAGTGAGGTCACAGTTATGGGCAATCGAGGGTTACTCACTTTTTGGAGGAGAACCCTGGGCAGGCATGCGGCAGTGAAGAAGAGGTAGACACGAGTTCCTCTGGGGCACACTCTGTATGTAGAGACCTGGCCTGATGTTATGTGAGGTGCTCTGGATGTTGCAGGTGTTTAGAGTGCCTGATGCAAGGTCCCTTTTGAGATTCGTGACGCCAATGCCTGTAACGGTGGAACACCGATTTGTAGGAGTAGTAATTGAGGTACACAGAATGTATGGTGAACCAAAACGTTGCTTTACTTGAAAACAGTCCAACTTTGTACAGTCAATTACAGTGGTTAATGATGATGATGCAGTCTCTTGAACAATAAGTCCCAAGCAGGTTGTCTTTCAATATAATGGCAGGTATTAATCATGCAAGATACTTGGAGGGTAAACAACAGATACTTTGCAGTGCAGCGCTGCTCAATCCCCTCAGCTATTCTAGCTGGCTGGATCCCAAGGCCCGGATGCCTAATTGCTGGCTTAAATCCTTGGTATAAATTAATCTCCCTCCAGTATTGGCACTTGCTTTACTTTATAGATCCTCTGCCCATCAGGGTACTTATCTGACCTGTAATATCCTGGCTTGTTAGGGAAGCTGCAGGTTTCTCCCAGGAGGTCCTGTCCTACTACTGGGGTATCTTCTGAGCTAACTGAGGCTCACTTGATCTACAGGCAGGCTAGGATTCCTCGCTAGCCTCCTGGTTGTAGCTAGCAGCCAGGGCTATCAAGCTGCATGTCAGGAGGAGGCCCTCAGCATATCTCGGGCTATGCCTTCTCACTTCTGTCTCCACAGACTCCTGACTATGAACTAACTCCTCCCTGTCTGGGCCTGAACATTTATACTAGGGGCTCCCTATCTCCCTCTAGTGTCTAGGATGCCTAACTACACCCTAAAAGGCCTGCTATGCATAATACAGGGGGAACATTGCATGTAAAAGCACATAGAAAATACATTAAATGCATAATCAAATATAAGACAACTGTCTGTAACGGTCGCGTACACACACACACAGGGGGGAGGGAAGTGACCACTGCGCTCCACCCTTACCCCTGGCCCTGCCTACTTGCCTCGCGGGTCCTAATGACAGGGGACAACTGGACAGCAATCCCTAACTTGGAGTAAGTGCAGGGATGACAGACAGACAAACAACAGGATGTGAACGGACCGAGTCAATACCAGGAAAGCTGCAAAGTACAAATGGAGCAAGCAGAGAATTGTCAGGAGAAGCCGGGGTCATAAATACCAGGAGAGCAGAGAAGTACAAGAGGAGTCCTAAGAGAGTAGTCAGGTGGGAGCCGAGGTCACAATACCAGGACGGATGCGCAGTACAGGAGGATCAGGCAAAAGGATGGTCAAGGAACAGGATCAGGTAAGTATTCAGCAGTCCAACAGATAGCCAGGAACATAGAAATTAACAGGCAACCTGTAGCCAGCAGGCTGCCTGTATTTATAGTGGGGAGTGAGGGTCATGTGACGTGGCCAGCGTCACATGACCGACAGACCAACCAGTCGAGCACCGAGTGATCAGCTCTGCGCTCAAGGCAGACTTAGGAGCAGGGAGCCACCCAGCTAGTAAAGCTGCCCTGGGAATGAGGTCAAACACAGATCCTCATTCCCAAAGCTAAGCAACAAGTCTGCGGGCGATGGGGGACCGAGTGCACCTTCGGAACCCCGTGACAGTACCCCCCCTTTTACGAGGGGCCACCGGACCCAAGACTTCAGGCGATGGCTTTTCAGGGTGTTCTAAATGAAATTTACGAACAAGTCTAGGAGCATGAACCTCCCTGGCAGGTACCCAAGATCTCTCTTCAGGTCCATACCCCTTCCAGTGAATCAGATACTGCAAGGAATTACGCACCTTCCGGACATCCACTATTTTAGACACCACATACTCGACAGCATCATTAACAAGAACCGGCGGAGGCGAGGCTTTTGATGGTACTACCGGTTCAAAATATTTTTTAAGCAGTGATTTATGGAACACATTATGAATGTGGAATGACTCGGGCAGCTCCAACCTAAAAGATACCGGGTTAATCACTTCTGTGATCTTATATGGTCCAATAAAACAAGGAGCAAATTTTTTAGAAGTTACCTTGAGAGATAGATTCTTGGAGGACAACCATACTTTATCCCCAACCTGAAAGTTTACCCCCCTTGAACGTCTCCTATCAGCCTTGAGTTTTTGAGAACATTGAGCCTTTTCTAGGTTCGATTGAACCCGGGCCCAAACTGTGCACAGTTCGGAGGAGAGTTTATCCGCTTCAGGGTTAGAGGAGGAGACGGACGACCCAGAATGAAAACGGGGATGAAAACCATGGT
This sequence comes from Bufo bufo, assembly GCF_905171765.1. Taxonomy (NCBI): domain Eukaryota; kingdom Metazoa; phylum Chordata; class Amphibia; order Anura; family Bufonidae; genus Bufo; species Bufo bufo. Next base: position 547,860,420 of record NC_053393.1, on the reverse strand, counting down.
TACAAAAGAAAGGGGAGACCCCAGCGGAAGAATTGACACGGTTATTCAAAGCAAATTCAGCCAATGGAAGAAACTTCACCCATAATTGCTGGTCATCAGCAACATACGACCTCAAGAATTGTTCGACAGACTGATTAAGGCGTTCAGTCTGCCCATTACTCTCAGGGTGGTAGGCAGAGGAAAAAGACAATGAAATTTTACATTTTTGACAGAAGGCCCTCCAGAATTTGGACACAAACTGCACACCCCTGTCAGAAACAATATTTTCCGGGATACCATGCAATCGAACAATTTCTTTCACAAAAATAGACGCCAGGGTTTTGGCATTCGGGAGTTTAGACAGGGGAATGAAATGGACCATCTTGCTAAACCTATCCACCACTACCCACACTACAGTCTTACCCTCCGCCAGCGGTAGGTCAGTTATAAAGTCCATCGAGATATGGGACCAGGGTCTACTGGGAATGGGTAGGGGTCGTAGGTTACCAGCAGGGCGAGTCCTAGGTGTCTTGGACCTGGCACAAACCTCACAGGCTGACACATAGGACTTGACATCCCTAGTTAGAGTGGGCCACCAATAAGATCTAGAAACCAGATCCTTAGTGCCCTCAACACCCGGATGTCCACAAAAGGCAGAATCGTGACACTCACCCAACAGCTGGAGACAAAATTGTACGGGAACAAACAACTTATCTGTTGGGGTGGATACCGGTGCCAGATGTTGTTCCGACCTAATGCGAGCCGAGATATCCTGGGTAAGAGCTGCTAAGAAGATTTTTGCTGGTAGGATGGATTCAGGTGGTACCTCAGTAGGTTGAAAAGCCTGGAAGCTCCGAGATAATGCGTCCGCCTTCACATTTTTACTTCCCGGCCTGAACGTGATGGAAAAATCAAAACGAGTAAAAAACAGAGCCCATCTGGCTTGACGGGGATTCAACCTCTTAGCAGACTCGAGAAACATAAGGTTTTTATGGTCAGTGACAACAGTTACACAATGCCTTGCCCCCTCCAGGAAATGCCTCCACTCCTCAAATGCCCATTTAATGGCCAGCAGCTCCCTATTCCCTATGTCGTAGTTTCTCTCCGTGGGAGAGAATTTGATGGAGAAGAAGGCACATGGTCTCAGATTAGTGAGGCTAGCAGGACCTTGTGAAAGGACTGCTCCTGCGCCGTCCTCGGACGCATCCACCTCCACAATAAAAGGTTTCTCCTGATCAGGCTGGATCAGAATGGGAGCGCTACTAAATGCCTTTTTTAATTTTTCAAATGAAGAAATGGCCTCAGTAGACCAATTCTCCAAATCCGCCCCTTTCTTAGTAAGGTCGGTCAACGATTTAGCAATTACGGAAAAATTCATAATAAATTTACGATAGTAATTGGCGAAACCTAAGAACCGTTGTAAGGCCTTTAAAGATGAAGGTCTTACCCATTCCTTTATTGCTAGTACCTTACCAGGTTCCATCTTGAAGGCGTGAGGAGTCAGAACATGCCCTAGAAACAGAATCTCCTGCACACCAAAGACACATTTCTCTTGTTTAGCGGATAGCTGATTCTCCCTCAACACCTCTAATACTTGTCTAACATGAGACACATGGGATTCGAAGTCAGGAGAGAATATCAAAATGTCGTCAAGATAGACAATAACAAATTTACCTAAGAACTCCCTAAGAATGTCATTCATGAAGTTTTGGAACACAGCTGGGGCATTGCTGAGTCCAAAAGGCATCACCTGATATTCAAAGTGTCCTACCGGAGTATTGAACGCCGTCTTCCATTCGTCTCCCTCCTTGATTCGGATTAGATTGTATGCCCCTTTCAGGTCAATTTTGGAAAACCAGGTTGCCCCCAGGACCTGGTTAAATAAATCCGGAATCAATGGGAGGGAGTATGTAGTGTACGGGAGTTGTAATACCCGTCACTACCAAAGTGTCACTTGGTGTGCTGTCGTCCCTCCTTAATTATGGGGAGTTGTTGCATGTCAGTTTTATAAAATGTAATGTAATGTATGTATTTCCCTGTCACTGAAACTTGCATGTACAGGCCTGCTAGGGGTGTCATTCCAGCTTCTAGTCCATAGAGGGAGCTAGGGAGCCCTAGTTTATATAAGGCCAGTCAGGGAAGTGCAAGGCAGACGGAGTCTAGTGTCTGTAATCTACAGTTGGAGTTTAGACAATGTCTGAGACAAGTCCAGGCCTGAAGCCTGCTGTTCAGGAGAAGATTCCCTCCTGAATTCCCACATGCAGAAGCAGGAATATCTTAGCCTAAGAGCCTGAGGAACCTTTCAGAAGCTGGGAGAGACTGAGGCAAAGATCAGAGGAGCCAGAGGTACTGAGAGAAACAGAGGAGGTACTTATTTAAGCCATAATCAAGGATATAAAGCCAGACTTAGGTTAATGGGCCTTGGTGAAGAATTGCTACATTCCAGGATCAGACAGAGTTAGAGTGCAAGCTCCTTTGCTGCAAGTCCTGTGTTTAACACTCTGTAATTACCCTGCTGTACTGAATTGCCTGCATCGACCGAATTGCAAAATCGACTGTATGCTGAGGAACTGCGTTTCCAATATTGTCTCTGCCTGCAAACTACTAAAGTTGAAGTTCTGTTTTAACACCACGTTTCCTCAAATTATTCCTGCATCCGCAAACGGCGTGCCACCGTTTACTTGGCACTGGCGTCACGAACTATTCCTATCTATACCTGCCCTTGCAGAGAGTCAGCTGTACCAGGTTGGTGTATATTGCACTACTACACTCAGAAACACCTACTACGCACAACTTGAGTACACTGCACCTCTCTTTTGGCGTCACGAACAGGATACGCACGCTTTATAGTGCAAGAAGCGTGAACTTTGTGCCTTATACAAGTGCCCTGTGACCAAAGTGACAATTTTCCTGTTTTATTCAAGTGGACTTTGTGGACTTAAAATCATACCCAAAGTGTACCAAAAACCTCTAAAAAGCGCTGTGCAGTGTTGCGCTACACAGAGGAAGAAAATCGCCGCATTGGAGTGTGGTTTTGTGGACTTTAAACATTCCTGCTTGCTGTCAGTGAATAGACAGCGTTTGTACCTAAAGATGGCCGCTGAGCTTGCTGAATTTACTGCTGCGTCACCTTCATCCCGAAAAGGCGGGAAAAGTTGGCGCCTTTCTGAGGAAAAAGCGGGAAGAAGGTCAAGGGCAGGCGCCACGGCTTATCTGGACATTTGCATGTCTGCCAGCCTGGACACCGCCCTCCATATACTGGAATACCTGGGGGGCGGCTCCCCAGTGCAATGGGAGGAGCTGGCTACTCTAATTGACGCGACCCTATCGCTCTCCTCAGTAGGATCGAGCATGTTGGATTGTGAGCAGAGTGTGGCTGCAGCGTCCGTACCTGAAATTAAAAAGATGACTGACATCGGTGTAGAGCCAGAGGAGGCTCCACCGGCCTACGCTCCGGGACCGGAGCAACCCGCCTGCCGCACAAGGGAGAAAGAACCCGAGCCCTACTATGGCTCGTGGAGGGACTTTTTCCAGCCATCTTTCAAATGGTCTTCCCTGATGGCGGAGATCCGAGAGGCCGCTATCAAGCGGAACACAAAGACTAAAATCGTCTATGAGGAACTAACCAAGTCCATACATGAGAAGCATACGCACACCCAACCCCGCCTGGAAAGGAGAAAGGGAGTGGTGCTGTCGTTTGACAAATCCCGTGGCTACGGGTTTATTCAGGACTATCTAACTGGCAGAGACCTCTATGTCAATCGAAGGTCTGTCAAAAGAGACTACCTCCCTTCGTACCAGCACAGCCTCCGCGAGGGAGAGGAAGTGGAGTACACCCCTGCCGAGAGCCTGCGAGGCCCCTATGCGACTGCTGTGACCCGTCCGAAGCGAGGACCTGAGGATTGGGAGGCAGAAGACTACTCTGGCTGCGAGCGAGAACCGGAATGCTCTCCAGAGCTGGCCCATCACGCCTTTCAGGAGCGGAGCTCCTTCATTGGGCCGAATGTCTTCTGGCAGCCAACCGTGTTGGAAAAATGGGTGAGCCCCTACCCTTCCCCCGAGCTGCCTCGTCGGGAGAAGACAATATCTGAGCTGGAACAGTTAAAAGGACTTAGTGCTACCTTTCAGAACATCCGGATGGGACGGAGACCAGACGCATCGCCAGTACCTGCAAAGGCCGAGTCCGCACCATCGGTAACTGTACCTGCGCCGGCGGCGCCAGCAGAGGACAGCGACTCCGACACAGAGAGCATCGGTGAGCAGATCGTCCGGCTGGAGGAGAAGTTGCGGGAGTTGCGCAAGACATACACCGCCAGGATCCAGACGCCGCCGAGGAAGGATGAGGTAAGGGTGCCTGTCACCACCCGCCGACCGCCTTCTGTTGCCACCGTTCCGTCAGTGCCCCAGACCGGACCCGCGATTGCCGTAAATTGTTGCACCCAGAGCGCCGGACCGCTTGCTGCGGCGGTGCCAAGCACGTCACACCCTGCAGTGATCATGCCAGGGCCGGCACGGTCCACCAGAGGGTTCACCCCTAGGCCTATGGGGCCAATACCTATTAGGGGCCCCTTTACCCTACAGCTGCCCCCTGATACAGTTATGTGGGCACACCCTCCTGTAGAGGAATACTACAGACGATACTTGCCAGCAGAGCCAAGTGGTTATGATGTGCCACCGTGAATCAGCCTGCTAGGCCTTTGATTTATTTCTTCTGAAGTTTCATGTTAACCCTTCCAGGACAGGAGTCCTATGTTGCTGGTCCTTTGTTGCGGCTGCCAGTTTGTCCACGGCTCAGTGGTAGGTGTTGACCACTGAAATTACAAAGTCAGCAAGGCCAGGCTTGTTTTCCAGGACCCCCTGCCTGCTTTTGTACCCCACACCAAGTTGTGCCTGTTCCTTTGTTGCACCTTTTACCCTTCACCCCCTTTTCAGGTTGATCTGGGGTTTTGCAGCACTTTTCTTGCTGTCATTTTATTGTGCAACCTGATACTAAGGAACCGTGCCCGGAGACAGACTCAAAAGGACCTGAGCCTCTGAGATTCTTACTCTTTTAAAAGTATTGTGCCCAGAGATGGACTCCACCGCATGAGAGCCTCTGTGATTTAATAAGAAATAACCTGGGTACGGACTCATGTTTGTTATTTGAGCCTCCAAGAACTTTTATACCGTTTTCTACTGTTTTATTATGGACTTATTCATTGTCATGGACTATCCTGGTTATATTGTTACGCTGTGCCAGGTCAGCGCCCCCGTTCCATTCATTATCCTGAGAGAAGAGAACGACGCCCCTTGTCACCACACTTCACCTTTGCCAATTGGACCTGATGTAAATGTAAATGCAGATGAATTACATGTATGTATGCCTGCATGTCTCTATTTTCTGTTTCAGGTAGAGATTCCAGTTGGGCGACCCATGATGGAGTACGAGGGCGTACTCAGCTTAAAGCAGTGGGGTATGTAGTGTACGGGAGTTGTAATACCCGTCACTACCAAAGTGTCACTTGGTGTGCTGTCGTCCCTCCTTAATTATGGGGAGTTGTTGCATGTCAGTTTTATAAAATGTAATGTAATGTATGTATTTCCCTGTCACTGAAACTTGCATGTACAGGCCTGCTAGGGGTGTCATTCCAGCTTCTAGTCCATAGAGGGAGCTAGGGAGCCCTAGTTTATATAAGGCCAGTCAGGGAAGTGCAAGGCAGACGGAGTCTAGTGTCTGTAATCTACAGTTGGAGTTTAGACAATGTCTGAGACAAGTCCAGGCCTGAAGCCTGCTGTTCAGGAGAAGATTCCCTCCTGAATTCCCACATGCAGAAGCAGGAATATCTTAGCCTAAGGGCCTGAGGAACCATTCAGAAGCTGGGAGAGACTGAGGCAAAGATCAGAGGAGCCAGAGGTACTGAGAGAAACAGAGGAGGTACTTATTTAAGCCATAATCAAGGATATAAAGCCAGACTTAGGTTAATGGGCCTTGGTGAAGAATTGCTACATTCCAGGATCAGACAGAGTTAGAGTGCAAGCTCCTTTGCTGCAAGTCCTGTGTTTAACACTCTGTAATTACCCTGCTGTACTGAATTGCCTGCATCGACCGAATTGCAAAATCGACTGTATGCTGAGGAACTGCGTTTCCAATATTGTCTCTGCCTGCAAACTACTAAAGTTGGAGTTCTGTTTTAACACCACGTTTCCTCAAATTATTCCTGCATCCGCAAACGGCGTGCCACCGTTTACTTGGCACTGGCGTCACGAACTATTCCTATCTATACCTGCCCTTGCAGAGAGTCAGCTGTACCAGGTTGGTGTATATTGCACTACTACACTCAGAAACACCTACTACGCACAACTTGAGTACACTGCAAGTATCTATTCTGGACAGTGATTTTATTTAATCTCCGGTAATCGATACATGGCCTAAGACCACCATCTTTTTTCTTAACAAAGAAAAACCCCGCCCCCATAGGAGAGACAGAAGGTCTAATATGCCCTTTACCAAGGCTCTCCTTAATATAATCCTCCATGGCCTTGCGTTCGGGCATAGAAAGATTATAAATTCGTCCTTTAGGAAACTTGGCCCCCTCTACTAGCTCTATGGTACAATCATAAGGTCTATGGGGGGGTAGAACCTCCGGGGTTGGTGATGAGAATACATCAGAATATTCTCTAACAACAGAGGGTAAAGTATCAGACTTTACTGAGACCCCAGCCTGTAACACGGACAGGCACGAGTCACACTTAGGCCCCCATCTCACCAACTCCCCATTGGACCAATCTATAGTGGGGTTATGTAGTCGGAGCCAAGGCAACCCTAGTACCACCTCAGCAGGTAGGTTCTCCAGGACTAGAAGTGAACATCTCTCTGAGTGGCACACACCCACGGTTAGAGAAATCTCCGAGGTACATAAGCTCACCGTACCACCAATAAGAGGAGTAGCATCAATAGCCATGACATGGATAGGAGTTGGTAAGGCAAACATAGGAATACCCAATCTAACAGCATACTCAGAGTCAATAAAGCTAGCCGCTGAGCCAGAATCAATAAAGGCTTTACCCGGCCATTTATCTACTCCCAGAGAAATCGTAATGGGTACCGAAAGCTTACATTTAGAAAATTCAGGGTGTACCTGGTCTTTAGGTTGCCTTGCCTTAGGAGACTTGACAGAGAGGACCTTCTTAGGACACTGGTTGATCCAATGGTCAGAATCTCCACAGTAAAAGCATTCTCCACGTCTGCGGCGAAGATTCCCTCGGGTCATGCCAACCTGCATGGGTTCCTCAGTGGAGACCTCAGCATTGTCTCTGGGATAGGCCTCTGGCTGGACCACCATCTGGGAAGAGAACTGTTGTTCCTGTCGTCTCTCTCTAACCCGTCGGTCAAGTCGGACAACAAGGGTCATCATCTCCTCTAAGGTCTCTGGAAGTTGATAACTGACCAGAAGATCCTTTAATTTATCAGACAGACCTGACCTGAACTGACTCTTCAGGGCTGGTTCGTTCCATCCTGAGGGGACACACCACCTTCTGAATTGGGTGCAATAATCCTCCGCTGGTAAATTGCCCTGAACCAGTGCCTTTAGAGCCGTCTCGGCTACTAGAGCCCTGTCTGGTTCATCATAGAGGGTACCTAGGGCCTGAAAGAACCCCTCCACAGAATATAAACAACTGGCGCCAGCAGGTAAAGAGAACGCCCAGTCCTGGGGATCACCCTGTAATCGGGAAATGATAATGCCCACGCGTTGACTCTCGGGCCCAGAGGACACGGGGCGCAAACGGAAGTAAAGTTTGCAACTCTCCTTAAAAGAGAGAAACTTCTTCCGGTCTCCAGAAAAGGTTTCTGGGAGCTTAATCTGGGGCTCAAAATGCGGACTGGAGGCCTGAGGAGTGGAAGAGCCTTGCCCTAACTCAAAAGAGCTGAGTTTTTCCCCTAACTCCTGCACCATCTGCGTCAGATTAGAGACATAGTCAGTCAGGGTCACCAGAGGATTCATAATACAGTGGTTATTGGGCCTGTTAATCTGTAACGGTCGCGTACACACACACACAGGGGGGAGGGAAGTGACCACTGCGCTCCACCCTTACCCCTGGCCCTGCCTACTTGCCTCGCGAGTCCTAATGACAGGGGACAACTGGACGGCAATCCCTAACTTGGAGTAAGTGCAGGGATGACAGACAGACAAACAACAGGATGTGAACGGACCGAGTCAATACCAGGAAAGCTGCAAAGTACAAATGGAGCAAGCAGAGAATTGTCAGGAGAAGCCGGGGTCATAAATACCAGGAGAGCAGAGAAGTACAAGAGGAGTCCTAAGAGAGTAGTCAGGTGGGAGCCGAGGTCACAATACCAGGACGGATGCGCAGTACAGGAGGATCAGGCAAAAGGATGGTCAAGGAACAGGATCAGGTAAGTATTCAGCAGTCCAACAGATAGCCAGGAACATAGAAATTAACAGGCAACCTGTAGCCAGCAGGCTGCCTGTATTTATAGTGGGGAGTGAGGGTCATGTGACGTGGCCAGCGTCACATGACCGACAGACCAACCAGTCGAGCACCGAGTGATCAGCTCTGCGCTCAAGGCAGACTTAGGAGCAGGGAGCCACCCAGCTAGTAAAGCCGCCCTGGGAATGAGGTCAAACACAGATCCTCATTCCCAAAGCTAAGCAACAAGTCTGCGGGCAATGGGGGACCGAGTGCACCTTCGGAACCCCGTGACACTGTCCCTTGTGAGTAGAAGTAACACGCAAACCAATTGACCCTTGTGTAGTGCCCACCTTTACTTAGTGTGACACTACATACCACCACGCTATAACGTTGCCCGTCCTCGGCGCAACATGGAGGGGCCCTGCCCAGCTGGATACTGCACCTGAAAAGAGAAAATAATGCAAAGCAGGAAAAATACATCTACATTTGCAAAATACATTATATGTATACATCAGGCAGTTCCACTGGCTTAGGAACAAGTAACGGTGAAAAGGGGCGTCGTTCTCTTCTCTCAGGATAGTGTGAGGGAACAGGGGCGCTGACCTGGTGCAGCGTATCAGTGATACCAGGATAGTCCATAAGTGCAAATTGTCCATAATAGAACAGTAGACAAAATATAAAACAATTAAAAGTTCTTGGAGGCTCATGTACTTTTGAGTCTATCACTGGGCGCATTTCCTTGAAATTTAAGTTGCACAATAAAAATGACAGCACATAACAAATAGCCCACATTATTCCATTGGCATTTATAAAAATAAGTGCTGCAATACCCTTAATCAACCTGAAAAGGGGGTTAAAGGGTTAAAGGTGCAACATAAAAATAGGCACAACTTGGTGTAATATTGTAGAAGCAGGCAGGAGGTCCTGTAAACAAGTTGGCTTTGAGGCAATTGGTATTTCAGTGGGCGACCATACCACTGAGCCGTGGGCAACTGGCAGCAGCAACAAAGTACCAAAACAAAGGACTCCTGTCCTGGAAGGGTTAAATCCTCTTGAAGTAATCCCTTGGCAAAAGAAATCAAATCAATGGCCTAGCAGGCCAATTCACAGGGGCATGTCATATCCACTTTGCATCTCAGTGGTGCTCCCTGGCTCTGCTTGTAGATGAGGCCTGTAGTAAGCATCAACAGGCGGATGTGCCCACAACACAGTATTGGGGGGCAGCTGCAGCATAAAGGGACCCCTAATAGGTATTGGCCCCATAGGCCTAGGGGTGATCACAGTTGCTGACCGCACCGGTGCAGGCATGACAATTGTGGGCTGCTGCACTGGCCTGGGTACCGCCGCCGCAAGCGGTCCGGTGGGCTCTGGGATAACTGGCTCTGCGCAGCAAGTCACAGTGTGAGAGGGCCTCCTTGGGGGCCTCAACGCAGCCGCAGTAGCAGTAGGTGGCCGGCGGGTAGGGACAGGTACCCTTACCTCTGACCCGGCGATGTCCGAGTACTGAAGGTGGACCTCTTCCTTTCTAGGTGGCGTCCGGATTCTGGCGGTGGCAATTCGGCGTAACTCCCGCAGCTTTTCCTCCAGACGGACGATCTGGTCATCTAGGCTCTCGGATTCGGGATCGCTGTCCTCCGATGTGGCCGCCGGCACTGGTACAATAGAGGGCGCATCCTGCGCAGCCGCTGCAGACTCAGGTGACGCGTCCGGTCTTTTACCCTTTCGGATGTTGTCCAGGGTCACGTGGAATCTCTCCACATCTTCTAATTCTCGGATGGTCTTTTCTCTGCGAGGCAGCTCAGGTGAGGGCCACGGACTCGCCCATTTTTCCAACACGCTCGATCCTTCTCTGGAGAGCGACAGGGCGGCACACATTAATTCAGTCAGGACCTCCCACTGCTCTGGGAGGCCGCCCCCCGGGTACTCCAGTATGGGGGAGGCGGAGTCCAGGGCGGTGGCGCGGACATATAGCCTTTCCCGCATTTTTCAGCAGAAGGCGCCAATTTTTACCGCCAATTTAGTATGAAGATGACGCAGCAAATAAATCCAAGCAAGCTAAGTGGCCATCTTGAGCAAAACGCTGTCTATTTACTGACAGCAAGCGGTGGCTTACGCAAACGGCAAAACAGTCCAGAAAAAGCACAGTTTCACACCGCAAATTATTACAGTTCTTTGGCCCAGCGATTTTTAATAAAGCAATTAGGGCTTGGTCACTTTAAGGCATATAATAGCACACAGTTTTTGTATCCGCAATGGCGCAGGAATGATCGTATCCTGTTCGTGACGCCAATTTATGCAGCACGCCAGACCTGCAGGGTATAGCAAAGTGAGGTCACAGTTATGGGCAATCGAGGGTTACTCACTTTTTGGAGGAGAACCCTGGGCAGGCATGCGGCAGTGAAGAAGAGGTAGACACGAGTTCCTCTGGGGCACACTCTGTATGTAGAGACCTGGCCTGATGTTATGTGAGGTGCCCTGGATGTTGCAGGTGTTTAGAGTGCCTGATGCAAGGTCCCTTTTGAGATTCGTGACGCCAATGCCTGTAACGGTGGAACACCGATTTGTAGGAGTAGTAATTGAGGTACACAGAATGTATGGTGAACCAAAACGTTGCTTTACTTGAAAACAGTCCAACTTTGTACAGTCAATTACAGTGGTTAATGATGATGATGCAGTCTCTTGAACAATAAGTCCCAAGCAGGTTGTCTTTCAATATAATGGCAGGTATTAATCATGCAAGATACTTGGAGGGTAAACAACAGATACTTTGCAGTGCAGCGCTGCTCTATCCCCTCAGCTATTCTAGCTGGCGGGATCCCAAGGCCCGGATGCCTAATTGCTGGCTTAAATCCTTGGTATAAATTAATCTCCCTCCAGTATTGGCATTTGCTTTACTTTATAGATCCTCTGCCCATCAGGGTACTTATCTGACCTGTAATATCCTGGCTTGTTAGGGAAGCTGCAGGTTTCTTCCAGGAGGTCCTGTCCTGCTACTGGGGTATCTTCTGAGCTAACTGAGGCTCACTTGATCTACAGGCAGGCTAGGATTCCTCGCTAGCCTCCTGGTTGTAGCTAGCAGCCAGGGCTATCAAGCTGCATGTCAGGAGGAGGCCCTCAGCATATCTCTGGCTGGTGCCTTCTCACTTCTGTCTCCACAGACTCCTGACTATGAACTAACTCCTCCCTGTCTGGGCCTGAACATTTATACTAGGGGCTTCCTATCTCCCTCTAGTGGCTAGGATGCCTAACTACACCCTAATAGGCCTGCTATGCATAATACAGGGGGAACATTGCATGTAAAAGCACATAGAAAATACATTAAATGCATAATCAAATATAAGACAACTGTCCCTTGTGAGTAGAAGTAACACGCAAACCAATTGACCCTTGTGTAGTGCCCACCTTTACCTAGTGGGACACTACACCTCTCTACTGTCTACTGTGTGTCTACCGTTCAGGTTCAAGGCTAGGCCCACTATTCTTAAATTATTCCGCCTAGACCTATTCTCCAGGTCCTCTAGGCGGTCTTTCAGCACGATGTTCTGCTTAAAAAGATCCTGGGCATCATGGATACATCTGGTCACATCATCCTCCATCGCTGAAACCCTTTGCTCCAGCTCCTCTATGCTTGCCTCATGCCTTGCCACCGTGCTGTGTAGCTCATGCAGGGACTGTGTGAGGGTCTTAGCAAGAGTCTCTTTGATGTCTGGGGCCAGGTACTTGGCTACTTCAATAGCTAGTGTTTTGTAGTCTATGCTACTTAGGTCTCCAGCCAGCTTGCTGCCGCTATCCACCACCTCTGCAGCCCCTTGATTGTCAATCGGGGAGTCGGGGCGGGAATCCGCCATCTTGCCCTGCACAGCACTAGCGGTCTGTCTCGTCCCGCTCACCACTTTTCGTCTGCCAGTCCTCAGCAAATATCGGTCCATGGACCGTCGGCGGTCGCTCAGTGGGATCCCCCAGGTGACTTTCGGGGCCCCTTATTGTCCACAGGGTCAGAGTGCAGGTGAAAATATAGGGACAGGCGCCGAAGCTCACTCACTCCGCGTCCTGCATCCCAGCGCCGGAACCGGAAGTCCGGATCCGGTGTTTTACCATTCAATGCTACAAAAATGGCCCACCGAACCTCCTCCTCCATGATAACAGAATCCGATGACTATAGAAAAGAATTAAAGGAGTTATACAAAATCTTTTCCTCAGTCCCCATTAGAGTAGCCGGAACAGTAGGGTGGTCATACTTACATGGTACCTGCGTTACGGCTTAGTTGCTCCATGGCTGCCTCTGTAGGTCCAGGGTCTCTGGGAAACAACAGTAATTTGCTGCAGCGGTCAAGTGCCACCTCGTCAACAGGATGCTGATTCTCAAAGAACACGGACCTGCGGAGGCGGATGTGGAGCGATGGAGACGGAAACCAGTGGTAGAGACCAGATAAGTATGAACACGACCTGAGGTCTGGACACTCTGACGGCATCTGTTAAAAGGTTTAAAGCTGCATAACCACTTTAATAATGGGGAGGAGAGCAGGGACTGCCCTGTAGAGGTCTTCATAGTAATCACTGAATATTTAAGCAATTTATACAGGATTAGCAGTAACTGTGCCAGTCAGAGGGTTCTGCAACTGGATGACTGGTTTATAAAGTTGACTAGATATAGTAAGGGCCGCTAATAATTTACCCGTCTTATTGCCCAAACAATAGAATTTAATTTATGATATCTGCATCTGACAATGAGACTATATATGAAAGAGTCCAGAAGATGTTCAGCCATGAAGTATTCTTGTGGTGTCTCCGTAGAAGGGGATAAGACAAGCGCACCTCGGGCCTGTAACCAGGAGTTATGTATTTTATCAAACCTTTTCTCCTTCTTTCTAAACGAGAGATAATGGACTGTTATACTTTTTATCCTTTATTTTTTATTTTTTCTCTATTTATTAGATTTCTATATTCTATCTTTTATTACATGTATTTCTTCTTATATCTATGTCCGGGCAGCAGGATGTTTCTCCCCATATAAAGGGGACTCAGGGCAGCCATCAGATAATGTCTGTGCACAGGGATGCAGGGAAGACATGGTTGGTGTGTCCTCTGCCTGCCCACCAGCCGCCTCTATTAAAGGGATTTCCTCTGATGTCAGCAGTTTCCTCCAGTGCAGGACCCAGCACCATCTTCATATTCTTATCCTCTTTGCTGAGATCTTCAGGTGAAGTTCATGGTGTTGCTGAGGACGCCATGAGGACCAGACTTCTCATATTTCTCTTATTCGCCGGTGTCATCATAACTGCAGCAGCAGAAGAACCTGAGGCATCTGCAGGAGATAAGACCGGAGGGGGGTCATGAGAGTGGACAGGTCAAGTGGTGACAGTGGGGACTGAAGAAGAGAGGGGTAGTAGGTCCTAGAGATAGGAGCTGATTACGGTGAGTCCTGCTGCTGGGTCCCCCCACAATCAGCTGGTATCACTGGAGGAAACATTTAGGGAACTATTCTGGGAAAGTCAAGTGTTCACCAGAGGGTAGGAAATGTCCTCTATAGCGAGAGGGGCCCTCTGTGATGCTTCTCTGCTCGGGATGATAGAGAGGATGCTGACGGGGGGACCTCAAATATTTTCTGCATTTGCCCTCATAGAAGGAGTACAGGGGGTCATGTAAAGTCGTGTACTTACCTTGTTAGTCTGTTCCTGCTGCTCTTTCTGATGCTGCTTGGAAAAGTAAGAATAGATTTTTAAAAAAAGATTCCCTGCATCGGCAACACAGTGGGGTCCTAGTGCCCCAAAAAACAATCTTGTTCCCTCCTTAGTTCATGAACGTTTAATGCAGGCATCCTCAACCTGCGGCCCTCCAGCTGTTGTAAAACTACAACTCCCACAATGCCCTGCCGTAAGCTGATACCTGTAGGCTGTTCAGGCATGCTGGGAGTTGCAGTTTTGCAACAGCTGGAGGGCCGCAGTTTGAGGATGCCTGGTTTAATGCATTAAATCAATTATTTCTGTGGCCAATAGGGGGAGCTCATTGCATGCTGATGTATCATAGAGTTCACTGTGTAAACCCCTATGCAGTGAGCTCCTTCAAGTGGCAGTTACAGGTAGACTGAAGGTAAATTATTACTTACCTGCTGCTCTTGTTTTGTCTTCTCAGGCAATTTGGTGTCCACCAACCGTGTCTTGTCCTAAAGGAAAGAATAAAGTAGATAAGATCATCTCCATGTGATGACAGGATCAGTCTATACAGTTCTATACACGGAGACTGTCCTGTGTCATGTCCTGTGGACACTAAATGAGGCAGATCTCAAAGCAGGAAAGTATGTGACCACTAAAATTCAGTCTTACTTATTCTATAAACTTACTGGGTGGTCTCCTCAGTTGGTCGGGCCGGCATCGCCTCTATGTCCAATGGTCTATAATGAAAAAAACTGCTCTGACAACAATGTATGGGCTCCGATCACATAGTTATATATACCTATATCTGGAAATATTATCAGCTCATTATATATAGACTCTGTACTCACCTTGCTGTGTTCTCAGCTTGTTCCTCCTCTACAGTCTCTTTCTCCTCTACTTCCTCCGCTCCCACCTTTTCCTTTTCCATTTCCTCTCTAGCATTTTCCTCTTTCACTTCCTCCTCTCCTGCCTTTTCCTCCTCCGCCACCTTCTTCTCCTCCTCTTCTTCCTCCAGTTCTATTTCCTCCTTGCTATTAGACATAGAACATACATTATATCAGGACTTTGTTCTCACCTTTATTAGGGGAGGAGTTTAGATGGAGATCGGTGGGAATTTAGTTTTCTAAAATTTTTCCTCTTAGAGAATGGGATAAACCTCAATGATCCTCAGTGTGATGCTCTATGGTCTGGTTTTGAGGTAAAAAAGTTTGTGCCCCCCCCTTGCCCAGGCTCCAGCATTGCCAGTTCCTCCCTGCCCGGTTTATACACTTACATAGTGTCCATCTTAAAGGGTGGCTCCAATTTCTTCACTGTTCGTATCCTATAATAGAAAACAGCTCTGGTTACTGGAACTGCTCAATATACACCAGAATATAAGATGTGGCAAGACTGGTGCCCCCTTTTATCATTATCACATTTACTAGTAATAATTTATATCCATGACATCACAACATAATTAACCCCTTGCATCTGGAATGTTTAATGATGAGAATGTCATCAATATAGCGAGTCTTTCAGATAAATATACTGATATTAAATTCAGAAGCTTTCCTTCTACCTTCCTATAGAGGACACAGGAGAATTGTCCTTTCTATAAATATACATGTCACATATGGTGGGGGACAACTCATCCATCACCTTGTAAGGCAGAAGCCTATATTGCCCTATTATTCTATGATATAATCACCTTACTGGCAGCTCGGAGCCCTTCACCGTCCACCACCACCTGTTAGGGAAATACAACGAGATTATATCTACAGGTTAGGAATATTCTCATTCATAGACATGATACAATATGACATCATTTGAGATTTCCATAGTAACAGACAACCAGATCTCTGTGTTCATTTTCCCGCATTTTTATGTATGAGGCCTGATGACTGTATGAAATGTTTTGTGGTTGCCTGATGTGTGTTTTCTGTGCACTCTGCAACGCATGGAGATTTAAACTGTGTTCTTTCCACTATGGACGTCTCATATATGAAGGTGGAGCTGTGGATGAAGAATACTTGTATCTATTAATATTCAGATCTAGAGATAGAAATATTATAGATTATATCTGACCTTTTGACCTTGGGGTGCTTTACCTATAGGTAGAATGTGGGGTGATGTTCAGGACAATAAATGTTGCATGTTGTGGATCAGTAATTCTTCTACACAGTGTGGAAGATTTATCAAACTGCTGCAAGATCAGATTGTAGCTCTGAAAGTCAGTTGGAAAATGTATATTGTGACCTGATTAGCTGCTATGGAGAACTGCTCCACAGGTTCTTTGCCATATTCTTGATTAATCAATTCAATCACTGTCCTAAATCAATATACAGAACTTTACATTGATGTACTTACATGAGAGCCTGATATTTTTCCTCCTCACTTTCTTCTTCTTCCTCTTTCACCACCGCGCCTTCATTCTCCTCCTCAGTATTGATGACTTCCACCATCACTTCCAGTACTTCTTCTTCCTTGATGTTCTTCTCCTCTACCTCCTTGATTGTATTGTCCTCTACTTTCCCCTGCTTTTCGATGTTTATCTCCTCTATAACCTTCTCTACCTCCTCGATCTTATTCTCCATATTTTTGATCTCCTCCACCTCCTTGATCTTAATCTCCTCCACCTCCACGATCTTAATCTCCACTTCCTTGATCTTAATCACCTCCATCTCCTCGATCTTAACTTCCTCTGCCTCTATGATCTTAATCTCCTCCGCCTCCTCAACCTTAATCTCCTCCACGACCTCCCTGATGTTTATCTGCTCCATTTCCTCCTCAGTGTTAATCTCCTGCAACTCCTCAATGTTAATCTCCTCTATCTCATCCTCCATGGTTATATCCTCCAAGATGTTAATCTTCTCATTCTCCTTCTTGATGTTACCATACTCCACCTCCTCATCGATGTTAATCTCCTCCATCTCCTTCTCCTCAATCTTAATCTCCTCCTCCTCCTTTTTCTCCTCCTTGACTTCCTCCAATCTAAAAGTAGATAAGACAGTGAGAGTCCAGGACATGCTCTATGTGCTCTATTGATATAGAAATGATGAATAGTCATGTGGAAATGAGTAATGGACAAGCTCCAATTACCAGATCTATCCTCAACTTGTACCCATACCTCAGGACCTGAGCCTATAACGAAAAATTTCTATCAATATTTATGTATTATCTAAACTTCAAGACCTATCCTCAAATCTTCAGTCTTCACTTATTGGTCCTTGCATTTTATCCCTTATCTGACCATCAAAACCCTAACCCATAGCAGCGACTGAGGACCTCCCCAGCACTCAAAACCCTAAGGACCCACTTACTGTTACCGATACACAAAAAGTACTGGGGTAATACAGAGATAATAAACACAGTGATGTCACAGTACAGAGACTCTGTATAGGTGAAAACATAATGAAGTTCAGACATAGGAATGATGCACACAGCAGAGATGACCATGGGGCATCTATAATAACACTGAGGACGGGGCCACATTCTATTTTCCACACCACCTTCCATCCTCTATAGTCACCATTAACTGCACCTTATATCTCACTGGAAATGGGCCTTTAGATGTTTGACCCCATAGCAACTGAAATGTCTGCAAACCCAGCAGTTATATTCCTGATCCACATAGCAAAACACAGAGTGTCCCTTCCAAATCTCCTATTTCCCTAACAAAGCAGCTGGCAGCCACCACTAGGGGGAGCTCAGTGCATACAGATTTATAAAACTACAATCAAACGGCATGTGAGCTGAATACAGTGAGCTCCCCCTAGTGACCACTGCAGGAAAAAACACAACAGGAAGCAGAAAAAGCAAATGCATAGAGCAGCCCCTGTCCCATAGCAGTCACCAAGTCTCCCTCTGCGGTAGGTACACCACTGCCACCCGCATCCCTTCTACTAGGTCCATCTGTGAAGCTTCTACATGCGGTTATACTCAGGTGCTGAGAGTAATCAGACATATTGTACACTTACAGGAAAGATGGACTTACCTGACTCTACGCAATTCACCAACCAAAGCTGCAGAAGAGGAAAAGGAAAGAGGCGGCCATTACTGAAGAGGAGGAGACATGATAGAAGAAGATGACAGACACAACAGGAGCTGAGGACACAGCAGACTTACCTCCAGCACCAACTACAACCCTCAGGGGAGTGTCAGCTCTGCAGCCCCTTATATAATGTGTGTGATGTCATAATGTGCGGGGGAGGAGCCAACAGCACAACATTCCATAACATCATAAAGAGGCCGGAGGAGGTAGCCAATCAGAATGTGCGGGGAGGAGCCAAAAGCACAGTATTCTGTGACATCATAAAGAGGCCGGAAGAGGCAGCCAATCAGAATGTGTGGGGAGGAGTCAACAGCACAGTATTCTGTGACATCATAAAGTGGCCAGAGGAGGCAGCCAATCAGGTGTAATCTATATTGAATGTATGTAAATTTCCCACCTTGGCCCTGTGTAATGGATGACAGTATATATATAATGTATATCTAGGCGGTATATAGACAGGACATTATAGATAATTCTACTGTATAATAGACGCTTGTTTCTGGACCTGCTGCTATTTCTCCGAAAACTTTTTTATGTTTGTAATTTATTCAAATAAACTTTATTCATTTTTCTGCAGATACAATACACTGGGGCCTATAGGCACATATTCACAGCGTCCCATAAGTGGGTCTTCCCCATACATGATGGGAGTTATTCCCCAGCAGCGGGATATCAGTGGTATAGCCCTCCGCTCCTGAGCCAGCGCCATCCCCGCTCCATATTATTATCATTGTATTTTATTGTCGCTCTCGACATTGATACAATTTTCTCCTGACTCGTTACTTTGTGTCACTGACACCTGAACCAGTGATGTGTGACCTGCTGTTCTCCAGCTGATGTGTAACTACAACTCCCAGCATGCCATGGAAAATGCAGACTGTCAGCCTATGCTGGGACTTGTAGCTCCACAACAGCTGCACGTTGCAGATCTGTAATGTTAACAAAGGGTTAATGTACCATGCAAGCAGCAGCTATGGGGTCAGTGATGGGGCCACAGGGCAAGGGGGTAGTTCGGGTATAGACCCCACATAACATAGGAAATCATTGCAGTATTATCCCTGGTGGTCTAGGCAGGCTCGGACTGGCCCACAGGGGTACAGCGGAATCCCCCGGTGGGCCCCTGAGCAAGGTGGGCCCCTAGTCTCCCACCCCCTGCACAAGTGGCACATAACACAGCAGACTTACTGCCCTACATACATATATTCAATGTACAGCACCTCAACCAGCCGATGTTCATATAAAAGCTTGTTAGATAATTTATTATATTGAATGTATCTGTACGGTGGGCCCTAGGTATCGGGGTCCGACACTGGGTCCAGGGGACGATCATCTCCATGTAACACCCCTGTATATCAACATATGGTAACCCCTGGTAACAGGAACCAGAGCACAAACCGGGGTGCGGCCTCTCCTTGTCCCCCTTTTATGGCCTGTGCCCCCCGTGTCTGTGTAGACATATACCATGGTGCAGTATTATATAGACCGTGCATACAGGGGGCACTTAGGGATATCCAACGACCCGAAAACAACACTTCTACCTCCACAAGAGAAACCAAGAAGCATCGCTCACTAAAAATCATATTTCTGTAATTATACAGGGGGCACTCCATACATAATATACCTCTAGGTGGTGCTCCATGTGAATAACTGCAGTGGGTACTGTGCGGTATTATATTATCTGACGCTGTATGTCAGTATTATTACACGAGAGAACCGTATGCATTGAAGGCAGTGGACAACCTTAGTGCAATGTTTTACTAAAGGTCACTACATTGTTTTTAAGTTCCTGGCTGCAGTCTTCATTCCTTCCTTCCTTCATGTTCAGACCCCTGATATTCAGTTCACAACCTGCCCCTGCTTTCAGACTTTATGACATTACATTCACACATAGAAAGCTTCATTCCAACATCTTCTTGGAGCAGGATTATTTTTATCAGTGTGTTACATGCTAAATGTCAGGTCTGTGTTTCCAGGATGCTGCTGTTGGCACTAGCTCTCATATCAACACAGCTTCATGTGTGAACTGGTTTCTCCTCTGCAGACACTGATAGTGCCCCTGTGTTTCTCAACTCTCTGCAGACTGCGGATTCTGGTTTGTGATTCCCCACAGGGGGCAGTATTGGAGAGGTCAGTGTTAGTAGTGGGGTACCACAGGGGGGCAGTATTGGAGAGGTCAGTGTTAGTAGTGGGGTACCACAGGGGGCAGTATTGGAGAGGTCAGTGTTAGTAGTGGGATACCACAGGTGGCAGTATTGGAGAGGTCAGTGTTAGTAGTGGGGTTCCACAGGGGGCAGTATTGGAGAGGTCAGTGTTAGTAGTGGGGTACCACAGGGGGCAGTATTGGAGAGGTCAGTGTTAGTAGTGGGGTACCACGGGGGGGGGGGGGGCAGTATTGGAGAGGTCAGTGTTAGTAGTGAGGCACCACAGGGGGCAGTATTGGAGAGGTCAGTGTTAGTAGTGGGGTACCACAGGGGGGCAGTATTGGAGAGGTCAGTGTTAGTAGTGGGGTACCACAGGGGGCAGTATTGGAGAGGTCAGTGTTAGTAGTGGGATACCACAGGTGGCAGTATTGGAGAGGTCAGTGTTAGTAGTGGGGTTCCACAGGGGGCAGTATTGGAGAGGTCAGTGTTAGTAGTGGGGTACCACAGGGGGCAGTATTGGAGAGGTCAGTGTTAGTAGTGGGGTACCACGGGGGGGGGGGGGCAGTATTGGAGAGGTCAGTGTTAGTAGTGAGGTACCACAGGGGGCAGTATTGGAGAGGTCAGTGTTAGTAGTGGGGTATCACAGGGGGGCAGTATTGGAGAGGTCAGTGTTAGTAGTGGGGTACCACAGGGGGGCAGTATTGGAGAGGTCAGTGTTAGTAGTGGGGTACCACAGGGGGCAGTATTGGAGAGGTCAGTGTTAGTAGTGGGGTATCACAGGGGGGCAGTATTGGAGAGGTCAGTGTTAGTAGTGGGGTACCACAGGGGGCAGTATTGGAGAGGTCAGTGTTAGTAGTGGGGTACCACAGGGGGCAGTATTGGAGAGGTCAGTGTTAGTAGTGGGGTACCACGGGGGGGGGGGGGCAGTATTGTCTGCAGACATTGTCATGTGTGTTCTCTCCTCTCTCCATAGTAGCGATTATCAATCTTTAGCACTCAAGCTGTTATGAAACTACAACTCCCAGCATGCAAGCTTGCTGCTCTCAGAATTCCCACAGAAGTAAATTGAGCATGATGGGAGTGGTAGTTCCACAACAGCTGGAGTGCCAGAGGTTGCTGACCCCTTCTCCATACTGATTGGACTTGACTCCGCCATAGGCCGGTAAGTCTTACCTCTGTTGTGGGTAAACTGTGTGAAGGTTTTCTAAGAGATGCTATCCTGGAGAAACTCAGTGATAATAAGTGTATAACGCTGTACCAGCGCGGCGTCACGTGGGATCGGTCCTGTCAGACTAATCTAATCAATTTCTAAGAGAAGGTAAGAGAGGATGGGGGTCGGGGATGTTGTATGGTTTTCCTAAATCATTTGATTCTGTGCCGCATAAAGGTTAGTATATAAAGTGAGAATTAGAGATGAGCGAATTTCATATTTTAAAATTTGTTCACGCTTCGTTTGGTGGTAAAAGCAGAATTGCGTTATGGATTCCATTACCACGGACTATAACGCAATTCTATGACTGATTGCCTTTAGAGGCATTCCGTTATTCATCCAGTCATAATAGAAGTCTATGGGCTGCAAAATGGATCCGTCCCGTTTCCATTATGCAGGGGAGCCCTCTCCTGCCTCTAAAGGCATTCCGTTTTGCAATCTGTCATAGAATTGCGCTATAGTCCGTGGTAACGAAATCCATAACGCAATTCTGCTTTTACCACCAAACGAAGCGTGAACGAATTTCACATGATATTTGCTTTTCTCTAGTGAGAATGCTTGGACTTGGAGAAAATGTCTGTATGTGGGTAAGTAACTGGCTTAGTCGACATGCACACGACCGAATGCGTTTTGCGATCAAAAAAAAAAAAAAAAAAAAGGATGACATCTATGCGGAACCATTGTAACAATGCCTAAAACGGGCAAGAATAGGACATGTTCTATTTTTTTTCCGGGGCTGAGTAGGTAACACTAAGGACTTTTTCACACTTTTTCCGTTTACGGGCCGTTTTTTTCTGTTCCGTATACGGAACCATTCATTTCAATGATTCTTAAAAAAAACGGAACGTACTCTGTATGCATTCCATTTTCGTATTTCCGTTCCGTTGAAAGATAGAACGTCCTATTATTGTCCGCAAATCATGTTCCGTGGCTCCATTCAAGTCAATAAGTACGCAAAAACAAACGGAGCACATACGGAAATGCATCCGTATGTCTTCCGTATCCATTCCGTTTTTGTGGAACCATCTATTGAAAATTATGCCCAGACCAATTTTTTCTATGTAACTACTGTATACGCCATACGGAAAAACAGACCGCAAAACACTGAAAAAGCCATACGGTCGTGTGAAAGAGGCCTAAACCAGTAGCAAAAGTGCATTCTGGGTAGTGTTATGACATCCCACCCCATATCAATGTACACGCCTATCAGACAATGATTGGAAAGTTCCAAACTAGGAAGGTGTGTTCATCTGATAAGTTTTGGTTAAGAAACCACTTAGGGGTGGTGAGAAAAGAAAAGAAAAAACACAAAAAGGGGAAAACAGAGAGAGAAAGGGAGATCTCTGGAGAAGGATTTGGATTATCAGAAAAACTTTTGAGAGCTGACTTCCCGAGACTCTGCACATCACTTGACCCTTGGGCAACGTATATTTTTGTTTTATGTAGTATTGATATAAATTAATTGGCTTGATACTTAGCCAAATCCCGCTTATTGCAGACATATATTGTTAGTACTAGGTCAGCATCGGCGGCATTTAAGGAAAATGCATATCATTAAATACAAGATCTTTATATTCCTTAGTTTTATATCAAGCCGATAATTTATACGTTTTATTGTAATACTACTTATACAATCCGAGATTGGTCATCATTTTGGGCAGAGCAAGGGTTGGTACCTCTCATTTTCTTTATTGAGTTTCTGTGCCTAATCAATTGATTTTATATCTCTCAGAATTTTAAGCAGAATTGCATAATATTCTTGTGTTGGTTGAATAGTGTTTTGTTGGCACCATCTAGTGGCAAATTTTGGATACTGCATCTCATTGTGTATCATTGAAATTTACATTAATTTTTTTTATTGTATTTTAAATTGTTGTATAACAAATCATTTATATTTTTGCATAGACACTTGTACCTTGTTCTTACTGATTGCACAAAATAATTAGGTTCTCGATCAAACTTTTAGAGGTGTCTATATGTCCACCTCGCAGATCAATATCATTTGAATAATTTTTCTTTTGATCAATATATATATTAATATATATATAGCATTTGCTTTAGACCAGGGCTAGGTAACCTCCAACATTCCAGCTGTTGTGAAACTACAGTTACCAGCATTCATACTTCCTTTTCCCTTCTCAGAACTCCTAGAAATGAATGAAGCATGCTGGGATTAGTAGTTTAATCTGGAGTGCCGAAGGTTGCTGACCCCTGCACTAGACTATTGAGACCCCCAGTGTTTTTTCTCATATGTATAAGTTTTGGGGTACCTCAGTCATAACCTATTGTTTCCTACATATTCCATGAGTGATTACATTTTTCATATCCATGACCATGATCTTAAAGCAGCAGAGACAGATTCCAGTACCCGTGAGCTCAGGTCTCGCTACCCCCTCAGATGTTTGAAAAGATCTAGGCAACATCTATCCTAGTGACATGGGACTGGCTGAGACACCCCTTGCATGAAGTCACTGTTACCCTCAGACTCCGCCTGGCACCTTCCAGATCACAATTGTTCAGGTCTTGTTTCCAAGTTTCACGGTCTCATTAGATGGGGTTTTTTGTGTCCAGGTCAAGCAGACCCTGATCTAAGCAAGATGTCTGTGGTATATGGAAGCCTTAAATTGGTGGTACATAGACAGGTAGATATCTCGGTAGATATTTGGCTGCAGGGCCATCGTTAGTCCTCGGTGGTGGCCAATCTCCATCTGCAAACCACATACAGTACAGACCAAAAGTTTGGACACACCTTCGCATTCAAAGTTTTCTTTATTTTCATGACTATGAAGGCATCAAAACTATGAATTAACCACTTCCCATCTGGGCCATTTGCCCCCTTCCTGACCAGGCCTAATTTTGCAAAACTGACATATCTCACTTTATGTGGTAATAACTTTGGAACGCCTTTATTTATCCAAGTCATTCAGAGATTGTTTTCTCGTGACACATTGTACTTCATGATAATCATAAATTTGAGTCAAAATATTTCACCTTTATTTATGAAAAAATCCCAAATTTACCCAAAAATTTGAAAAATTCGCAATTTTCTAAATTTCAATTTCTCTGCTTTTAAAACAGAAAGTGATACCTCATAAAATATTTATTACTTAACATTCCCCATATGTCTACTTTATGTTGGCATCATTTTGGAAATGTCATTTTATTTTTTTAGGACGTTAGAAGGCTTAGAAGTTTAGAAGCAATTCTTCAAATTTTTAAGAAAATTGCCAAAACCCACTTAATAAGGACCAGTTCAGGTCTGAAGTCACTTTGTGGGGCCTACATAGTGGATACCCCCATAAATGACCCCATTGTAGAAACTACACCCCTCAAGGTATTCAAAACCGATTTTACAAACTTTGTTAACCCTTTATGCGTTCCACAAGAATTAAAGGAAAATGGAGATCAAATTTTTAAATTTCACTTTTTTGGCAGATTTTCCATTTTAATCCAATTTTTTCATTAACACATCGATGGTTAACAGCCAAACAAAACTCAATATTTATTACCCAGATTCTGCGGTTTACAGAAACACCCCACATGTGGTCATAAACTGCTGTATGGGCACACGGCAGGGCGCAGAAGAAAAGGAACTCCACATGGTTTTTAGATGCCATGTCCCATTTGAAGCCCCCTGATGCACCCTTACAGTAGAAACTCCCAAGAAGTGACCCCATTTTGGAAACTAGGGGATAAGGTGCCAGTTTTATTAGTACTATTTTTGGGTACATATGATTTTTTTGATCATTCATTATAACACTTTATGGGGCAAGGTGACCAAAAAATTGGTTGTTTTAGCACAGTTTCTATTTATTTATTTTTACAGCGTTCACCTGAGGGGTTCAGTCAAGTGACATTTTTAAAGGGCAGATTGTTAGGGACGTGGCGATACCTAATATGTATACTTTTTCTCATTTATTAAAGTTTTACACAATAGCATTTTTGAAACAAAAAAATTATGTTTTAATGTGTCCATGTTCTGAGAGCTATAGTATTTTTATTTTTTGAGAGATTTTCTTATGTAGGGGCTCATTTTTTGTGGGATGAGGTGACGGTTTTATTGGTACCATTTTGTGGGACATACGCGTTTTTGATCACTTGGTGTTGCACCTTTTGTGATGCAAGGTTACAAAAATTGCTTGTTTTGACAGTTTTTTTTTTTTTTTACGGTGTTCACCCGAGGGATTAGGTTAAGTGATATTTTTATAGAGCTAGTTTTTACGGACGCGGCAATACCAAATATGTCTATTTTATTTTTTCTATTTTTTTATTTATTCCTTACTTGGGGACTTTTTTTTTTTTTACATGTGAAACTTTTTTTTATTTTATTTTTTCAACCCTTTATTTTTTTTTACACTTTTCGTCCCCCATAAGGTCATACAAGACCTCTGGGGGACATTTACTTCACTTTTTTTTTTCACTGTTGATTTCTCCTGTAACTGGGGCTGACATAGTAGCCCCAGTTACAGTGGAAATGCACCCCTAGAGAGGCTGTACAGCAGCAATCCAGCGCTGTACAGCCTCAGAGCAGGGCTGATCGAGGTCTGTGAAAGATCTCACACAGCTCCTGCACTCTCCGGTCCCGGCGGTCACATGACCGCCGGGCCGGAACAGGAAGCGCATAGCGCTTCCTGCTCTGCATACACAGCGCTTGGTGAGCGCTGTGTCTGCAGCGATCCAGAAGGCAGGGACACCTGGGAACTGTCCCTGCCTCCTCTCTGGGTTGCCTTGCTGTCACAGACAGCGGGCAACCCGTGCAGCTGCTATTTCTGAAAGGACGTTCTAAAACGTGCTTTCAGAAATAGAGGTCCACCCATAGGACGTTTATATCCTATGGGCGGACGGGAAGTGGTTAACACAAGTGGAATTATATACATAACAAACAAGTGTGAAACAACTGAAAATATGTCATATTCTAGGTTCTTCAAAGTAGCCACCTTTTGCTTTGATTACTGCTTTGCACACTCTTGGCATTCTCTTGATGAGCTTCAAGAGATAGTCCCCTGAAATGGTCTTCCAACAGTCTTGAAGGAGTTCCCAGAGATGCTTAGCACTTGTTGGCATTTTGCCTTCACTCTGCGGTCCAGCTCACCCCAAACCATCTCGATTGGGTTCAGGTCCGGTGACTGTGGAGGCCAGGTCATCTGGCGCAGCACCCCATCACTCTCCTTCATGGTCAAATAGCCCTTACTTTCAAAGTTTTCCTAATTTTTCAGCTGACTGACCGACCTTTATTTCTTAAAGTAATGATGGCCACTCGTTTTTCTTTACTTAGCTGCTTTTTTCTTGCCATAATACAAATTCTAACAGTCTATTCAGTAGGACTATAAGCTGTGTATCCACCTGACTTCTCAACGCAACTGATGGTCCCAACCCCATTTATAAGGCAAGAAATCCCACTTATTAAACCTGACAGGGCACACCTGTGAAGTGAAAACCATTTCAGGGGACTACCTCTTGAAGCTCATGAAGAGAATGCCAAGAGTGTGCAAAGCAGTAATCAAAGCAAAAGGTGGCTACTTTGAAGAACCTAGAATATGACATATTTTCAGTTGTTTCACACTTGTTTGTTATGTATATAATTCCGCATGTGTTAATTCATAGTTTTGATGCCTTCAGTGTGAATCTACAATTTTCATAGTCATGAAAATAAAGAAAACTCTTTGAATGAGAAGGTGTGTCCAAACTTTTGGTCTGTACTGTATGTACAGCTTCTTCCTGCACAGATTGCCTCCACAGAACCTGTTCTTCTCAGACTGAGTGGAGGGAAGCTAAGTTCACAAGAGCATTGCCCCTATAACTCATAACTCTTTCCGCTGCCGGCTATACCCCCTCCAGCCTAGAGAGCGCATATCAGTTTTTAGCTTAGTGTCGTAGGAGGCAGACCTCCCTGCTTGCAGGGCGGCTTCCTTTTGTTACTTTTTCTCTTTTAGGTATGGGAAACAGTCGCCTAGCCTCTGTCTACCCAGGGAGCAAGACCAGTGTAGTTTTCACTCACCGCCCGACCTCCCTAAATAAGAAAAGGTGGACCAGGGCAGCCTCGCTCCCCTGCTTCCCGCCAGCCAAAGGGTCACCTGGATCCGTGAAGACCCTCCCACCATTCCAGACTGCTGCCACTTCAGTGCATGCTGCTGAAGAGGTGACACTGCTGGTCCATTAAGGGAGGGTGAAGAGAAGAGGATGAAGATGGTGTAAGTAATCAGGACTGGGTGAGTATTTTACCGCCCCTTCTCCCTCTGGGTCTCATCCTCTCCACTGGACCACAGGGGGTACTTTCCCCCTTCCCCCTGCTTAATGCGCCATGGGGAAGCACTTAAGGAGGCTTCCGCTCTTCACTGGAGCCACCATTATCCAGGCCGGCCACCTCCGGCAACGGCTACTTTTCGGACCTACCCACGATTCAGATCGCGCCCGCCTCCAGCTCGTTCTTCGGGCCGCCGTGAAGCTTCCGCGGCCAATTTCGGCAAGATGGCGGCCGCTTGCACTGCTCCGGGTCCCTCGGGCGACAGGAACTGCATCGTGGTCAGCCAATTTAGGCCGTTGCTTCTCCAAAAATGCAGGCCGCACTTCGCCGCCTACCTCTATGACGCAGGGGCTTCCCACTGCAGCCCAGGAGGGAGGATCCTTTGATTCCCCGTGCTGATTCAGGCTCCCTCACCCGACTCACGCCGCTACTGGGACCAGGGGACCTGTAGTTCCCTGCAAGCTGGTAGGACGATTGTACCCCTCTCCTGCCTTGAGTCCAGTATTGGGTTTGATTGGCAGCCATGTCAGAGCCACCGGCCATTACTTATTATGTATGCACTAAATGCAAGATTAAGTCCCTCGCAGCCAGCCAGACTCCGTATGCTGATACTGCAGGCTGTGCGTCAGACAGGTTCGGCCCCCAGCCTACGCAACCGCATGTCCACCATGACCAAGTGGAACCGGACTGGGTCCATGCCTTATCCCGGGCAGTGGAGGACCTCTCGAAAATATCCCAATCCACCCTCTTCTTCATGGGTCGTTTGGTTGATAAATCCCCACCTGCGCAGTCCGTCCCTTCATCGTGGCGGTCAACTTAGGGGCAGACCTTCGCACAAGCGGCCCAGCGCAGGACATCATTCCTCCTGACACTTCGGTATCTACACCCCCACCGGGATCGTGCTCAGAAGCATACTCCCTTCCAGGGGAAAATCTGTCCGAAGGGGCGATTGGGGACTCTGGCACAGATATGGATCCGGAACAATCTTTTAACATTGCTTCCATGGTGGACAGCCTAGTTACTGCTCTCTGTGACACCTTCCAGGTGCAGGATAACTTCTCCATGAGCCACCAGGGAGTGTCTTTTCTCCGCTCCAGGTAGTCACCTAAAGCCTTACATGACGTCTTTTCGGTGGTCATTGCGAAGGCGTGGGATCGTCCAGATTGTCGCTTTACCACATCCAAATGACCATCTACTTTATCCCTTTCCAGCGGAGTGTGTGGCTAAGTGGTCTTCATCTCTTAAGGTGGATCCTCAGGTCGCACATCTCACATACCGCCATTCCTGTGGCCAATGGCTCATCCCTCCAGGACCCTGTGGATCGCCGTATGGAGTCCTTTTCTAAGTCCGTTTTTCGCAAGTGGCTTAACACTTCCCGTTTTGGCTTCGGCCTGGGTGGCTAAGGTGGTCTTGGAGTGGGCACTCCTGTTAGATCAAGACTTGGCGGCGGACCTCCCTCTAACTGAGCACCAAGCCTTGGCCCTGCAAATCTCCCAAGCGGGGGAAGTATCTCTGTGAGGCTTCCTTGGACGCAGATGTGCTCGTTGCCCACTCATTGGCTCTTGCTGTAGCCTTACGGCGCAAACTGTGGCTTAAAGTTTGGGCAGCGGATTCACTATTCTGAGGCTACGGGCAGTAAAAGTACACACCTCCCAAACAGCAAATCCAAGCGCGTGTGTCGCGCTAGGCTTTCAATACCCAGGCTCATTCCTTTCGCCGTTTCTTGGGTACACGGCCAGCTGCAGGAGCCCCTCCCAAGGCTTTCACGCAAGACCAGCAGAAGGGTAGTCTCCTTTTTCAGGAAATTTGGCAGGCCCACATCTCAGACGCGTGGACGCTTGAGTGGTAAGCTCAGGTTACAAGATTGAGTTTGCTTCTCCTCCTCCGGAACGGTTCTATCTGTCCCAGCCACCCAGATCAGGCTTTTTTCCAAGCAATACAGTCTATCCTCACTCGAGGTGTGATCTCTCCAGTTCCCCTGGAGGAACAGTTCACAGGGTTTTATTCAAACCTGTTTGTCATCCCCCAAAGAAGTAGAATCCGTTCAACCGGTTCTGGATCTCAAGCTGCTGAACCGGTTTCTCCAGGTTCAACATTTCAGAATGGAGTCCCTTCGCTCCATTGTTGCTTCACTAGAGGGGAGAATTCCTCAATAGACAGACATTCAGGATGCGTACCTACACGTACCCATTGCTCCGGCGGATCTGCGCTTCCTCAGCTTTGCGATAGGGCCCCACTACTACCAGTTCGTCGCCCTTTCCCTATCTGGACGACATCTTGGTCAAGCAGCAACTTTCAGTGAAAACGAGGACAGTCTACATATCACTTTAGATACCCTAGCACGCTTGGACTGGCTGGTGAACTTCTAAAAGTCACTCCTACATCCCACCAGGCGGATCACGCTTCTGGGGATGGTCCTAGACAGTGCACCTCCCTCTGGACAAGCAGCTAGCCCTCCTGCGGTTGGTCCGGCTTCTCCTCCGGCACAGGTGCACATAAATCCGGTTTTGCATGAAGGTCTTGGGTACAATGGTCCCTTCCTTCAAGGCAGTTATGTTTGCACAATTTCATACCCGTCCACTTCAACGGGCGACTGTCGTCCTGGGACAAGTCACATCGTCCTGGCTCCAAGGGTGTGCTCGGCACTCAGGTGGTTGCTCTTGGCCCAAACTTTGGAGTCGGTGAAATCCTTTCTCCTGGTCTCATGGACGGTCATAACAGATGCCAGTCTTCAGGGTTGGGGCGGAGTCTTCCTGCCCCAGACAGTCCAAGGTGTATGGTCAGAATCAAGACTGCCAATAAACATCCCGGAGCTCTGAGCCATTCATCTGTCCCTCCTCCATTGGACCCCTCCTGAGGGGCCGTCCAATTCATATCCAGTCAGACAACGCTACGGCTGTGGCTTACATCAATCATCAAGGGGTAACCCGCAGTCAAGCAGTGATTGAGGAATCTAACAGAATCCTGCAGTGGGCAGAGATGCATGTTCCAGCTCTATCGGCGGTCTAAATTCCGGGAGTGGAGCTGGGAGGGTGGTCCCTACACCCGGAGGTGTTCGACTATTAGTCTCTGTTAGGGTCAACCGGAGGTGGATTTGATGGCATCCAAGCTCCCCGCCTTCTTCTCTCGGACAAGAGATCGCCGGGTGTTCGACATAGACGCACTGGTGGTGCTTTGGTACAGGTTCTCTCTACTGTATGTCTTCCCTCCTGCCCCAAGTTCTGGATCAGGATGGAGGGCATCCAGATGATTCTCATCGCTCCGGATTGGCCCCTTCACGCGTAGTATACCGATATCAACCTCCTTCTAGGAGACACACCGTGGCCTCTTCTGCTCCGAGACGCTCTCTCAAGGACCTGTCTTCCACCAGCATTTAGAGTCACTACGTTTGACGGAGTGGCTTTGGAAACAGACATTCTAAAGCAGCAAGGTTTCCCCTCACAATGTCATCCACACCATAATTAAGGCCAGGAAACCAGTTTCATCCAAGATTATACAACTTGGGGGTCCTTTCTGCGCTTCTGTGAGGAATGTAGCCTTCCTCCACTGCGCTTCTCACTTCCACCATCCGGTCTGGATTTGGGACTTGCTCTTAGTTCCTTAAAGGGACAGGTGTCGGCACAGAATTTTTTTTCCAGCGTCCTTTGGCAGAACAGGCCCCGGTCAAGACCTTTCTACTAGGGGTGGCTCACATTGTTCTTCTGTATCGCACCCCCCTTTTCCTCTGGGGACTTAAACCTTGTCCTTGGCTCCCGCTAATCGGCTCCTTTTGAGCCTCTGGACGCAGTTTCCCTCTGTATCCTTTCCTGGAAGGTTGCGTTCCTGGTGGTGATCACATCCATAAGGCGTGTTTTGCATTTGGCGGCGCTTTCTTGTAAGGAGCCTCTTATTCTGCACCAAGATAAGGCAGTGCTCCGCCCGGTACCTTCCTTTCAGCCGAAGGTAGTCTCTGCCTTCCATGTCAACTAAGACATTGTTCTCCCTTTGTACTGTCCCACTCCCTCAGATCCTAGGGAGCAAGCTCTAAAATTTAGTTTTTTTATCCTTCTCCAGGTCAAGGTGATTCTGCATCAAGTTGTCACAGCTGTCATAAGAGCTGTGTGGCCTCTGCTGAAAGCCACCTGGCTTTGTCTGCATCTTTTAAGGCACGAGGGTCTTCTCACCCCTCCAGGATAACAGCAGGTTGCTGGACTTCAAAGCTCCCACCCCCCTAGTGAATCTGCGAGGTACAATTCATACCATGAGGACTGCACGAGAACGCTCTCCAATAATACGTACGAGAAAAGGATTTTTCATATTAGATATCCATTACTTTGTGTTTCTCCTTCGCAGTAGACCAATTCCAAGCCTGTAGGCTGGGTATAGTCTGTAGATTTTCCTTAGTGGCATCAGCCCATACTCATGGTTTCCCGTATCACCGCCAAAAAGATTTTACTGTCACTAACACAAAAAAAAAAAAAAAAAAAAAAAAAAAAAATCCTTATCCATAAAGAATAATTAGTCAAACAGCTAAATATTTCCAAGGAAGCCCGGATCAGGGAAACAATTTCTTCAGGAACAGAAAAATCCAGCACATGCACCACGGATAAAATCCAACTTTATTGTGATTCTTTTAAAAATTCCATGAAATGATCAGAATACTTTACGCTAAGCGCGCTGATCGGCTCGTGGAATTTTTAAAAGAATCGCAATTAAAAAAAAGTTGGATTTTATCCGTAGTGCATGTACTGGATTTTTCTGTTCCTGAAGAAATAAAGAATTGTCACATTGATGGAAGCCCGACCGCCGGGACACTAATGCTCAAGAATGGAGGTCCGGTGACCCCGATTACAATTGATTGATGGCCAAACAGGTGCACTGCCGCTCCATTCAAGCTATGGAACTACAAGACACCCGAGCTCGTCCTCTGCAATCTTAATCCCACAGAGCTAAATATGGGATTCTGCTCAAAAACAGGGGACACAGGACTAGAGTTCAAAATCGATGGGAGTCCCAGCGGTGGGACCATCACATCCCTTAATCTACAGACTGGGAATAACTTGTAACTGGAAAACCCTGTTAATGCTGGAGTAAAGTAATGAACAAAACACCATAAACAAAAAGTGAGACAGGGGAAAACTGGTCCAATATGATTTAGAATTTATTATTTTTAATCTACCTCCATATACACCCGGCTATTCTCAGACAGGAGACAATTCTTCCCACTCATTCAATCAATTACACAATTTTGTTCCCAGGGAAAGGGAGAGGAATCTCAGTCCGGTCGCTTTGCTGCTTCATTATTTTCTCTCCTTGTCGAGGTTGTGGCCGCTCACAGCGCTGTGTCCTGTGGATGTGCCGCCAGACATGTGGAGAACCGGCTTCTCCTGCTGTAAGGTTACACAGTGATGAAGA
The DNA here is from genome assembly GCF_905171765.1 of Bufo bufo. NCBI lineage: Eukaryota > Metazoa > Chordata > Amphibia > Anura > Bufonidae > Bufo > Bufo bufo. Next base: position 547,827,356 of record NC_053393.1, on the reverse strand, counting down.
ACAGAAACTAAGAACTAGTGACGGAAACTGACACCCGAAGAGCATCTTAGCATCTGTAGCTGAAGAGCGCTCCTTGTGGCGGTTAAGGGTCTAGACCTGATTCTTGCCCCCCATTCAGAAATGCCTATAAATCCTCCCCCTCTCCTCTGCCTACCTCAGCCTGCTCCATGTACCTACCCTGCCTTTTGCACCTCATGAAGCTGCAGGATATTGGCGTTGTCCACATCTGGAGACTTTCCCACGGCCTACGTTAAATGGCGTGAGGTTCAGCCTGTGGCCTTTGCTCTCTGCTATAACCTCATCATAGGCCTTTTACTTCAGTGTGCTGCTGAGCCCAGGACCCCCGACCAATTACTGGTGGCTCCTACTTTTCTGCCTGGGCCGGCAAGTCAGCCAAGCACTTGATACTGAAATAAAGTACATGGGATTTGCATTCTCTGGTCGTACACGTCTTACAAAGAGGAGGCGCTCTCATCTCTTGTTCACCGGCCTAGTGGGAAAATATTCCAGGCTTGCGATTTTCTCACCGCTATGGGCACGAAATCGAACAACTGAAATGCTGTTGGGTAGAGGGGGATCTTTGGAGGTGGCGACGAGGTTTTCTGCTGACATGCCAGAGTCCATGCCCTCAGCCTGGAGGCCAGACTTGCTCCCTGCGTTACACAGCACATCAGGCTTATTCCTGTTTCTGTTCGGTGCAGTTACTGGCGAACTCTGGAGAACGCGATGGTCTCGGTCTGAGAGGGGAAATGAGCGATGTTCCCAAGGTGCAACAATCTGCTGAAGAAGGAAAAAAGTGTTACTATAGGTAATTAGTGTACAATATAGCCTGTAAGTAACACAGATTACCATTTTGCCAACAAAGTGCAAAATTTATCACAGCGACCATTACAGTACTGTGCCTGGTCAGCAATGATGGGGATGCAGCATTCATTAGAGTGCAATGACCCCTTCAATTATCTGATCGATGGGGGTGTGAAGAGCAGGACACCCAAAAATCTGATAGGAATGGTCATCAATTTTGTAGCCCTGGAAAACCTTATTTTAACCCCTTCCCAACATCTACTGTAAAAGTACGGTGGATGTCGAGTCTGTTAAAGATGGTGCTTTCACACAGCAGACAGCTGGGGCTAATGTCCACGATCTGCGCTAATGCCGATTGCAGACATCTAAACCCTCAGATGCCGTGGAGGGGTGGTCGGTACAAAATGTCCAATTTGCCTTTTTTCAATCACTTCACCTCCCACAAACAATTGAATATAGTGTGACCCAAAAATCACACACTCCAAAATAGTATAAATAAAAATTGTCCCGAAAAAAAAAAAAAAAAGCCCTCACACAGCTCCGTAGACATAACTATAAAAAAGTTAATAGGGTCAGAATATGGTGATGAAAAGAAAAGTAATTTAAATTTTTTTTCAGTATTAAAACACAAGACAGACTATGCAAATACAGCATCGCTGTAAACATACTGATCCGGAAAATAAAGAGTACAAGTCTGTATTACCTCATAGGGAACGGCCTAAAAACAAAACCTATCAAACTGTGGTGCAATTACGTTTTTTACCCCACCCCATTTGTATTTTATTTCCAGCTTCCCATTACATCATATGCAATATCAAATGGTGCCATTAGAAAGTACAACTTGTCCCTCAAAAAACAAGTCCTCATACCGCTATGTGAAGGAAAGAATAATGTAAATGTCTACGGGAAGGCAGGAAGTGAAAAACGAAAATGCAAAAAAAAAAAAACAACATGTAAGATGAAACAAACCTGTTCTTCTTCATCTGGGACCTCAGGGGTGGAAGATCTGGTGTCTTCACTCCAGGAAAGCCCCCTGGTGCGGCTGTAGACAGAGAGGCATTGGACAGTGCTGTAAGGCTCCTGGTTGTCTGTTGCAGCAGATGACAGGGTTAATGGGACCTCATTAAGGCTGTGGAAACCAAAGTCCGGGGAGGCTGGCTGTTGGAACGACCCTTGGCTATTGGATGAGGGTTGTGGCGTCCATCGACCATCAGATTTGTTAGAGGATCTAATGAACAGAAAAATAACCTGTTTCAAATATCCACAAGCAAAGAATTGAGAGCCGTGTTCTTTTCACCACTACTCTGAAGCTTCTGCCAAGCAAGACAACTGGGACACCTGGACGCTCCGACTAAGGTTCCTGCCTCTCCATGAGGCCTGCTGCTCATTACACACTGCACATCATCCAAGGCTATTTATTTTGATATGTCGCACGTTCAAGCAGCATTCTAAGTGTGTCATCTACACCGAGGTGACCTGGAAATCACAGTCCTGTCCGTTTCTGTGTTCTGCTCTGTAAAATGAAATTTACGTACCTGCTTCCTCGCCTCTGCGAAGCAGCTGAAGTCCAGGAATCCCAGCGGGAACGCTCCATATCCTCGTACGCACTGTGGCGGTTCTGATATGCCTCTGCGGACAGATCCTCAAGCTGCAGAGACACAGAGAAGTCAGCATAACTAGATGAAGTCAGGGCATAGCAGAGTCTGCTCACTGTGTGGGAAATTAATAGACTGGATGGGCTCTGTCCTAAACTGGAAACTAAGCAGCATCAATGACAGACAGACCAGCGCAATCTGCCAGGAAATGCAAGTCAAAGGGGTCGTCTCATCTGAGACACTGGGAGCATATCGCTAGGATATAACACCCTATTGTCTGATAGGTGCATGTCCCACACCTATCTCCTAAAAGGAGCCCTGAAAGAAATGGAGGGTGCACTGCGCATGCGCAGCCGCCGTCCATTCATTTCTTTGGGGCCGCCGAGAATAAAGCACTGGCTCAGCCATTTCCGTCAGGCCCATAGAAGTGAATGGGAGCGGTGGGCAGTCATACACTGTGCGCTCCCATTCACTTCTATGGGGAGCACGCTTGGTGGTGGCCGAACCAAAGTCCTCAAGCCACCACTTTGCCCGCTCCATTCTCCATATAGGTGTGGCTCCCAGCGGTGGGACCCGCACTTATCAGACAGTGGGGGATATCCTAGCAGTATGCCCCCATTGTCTCAGATGGGAATACCACTTTAACTCTACATTGTAATAAAAGTAAATCTATTACCCAATAAAACATAGCTGTACACAGGTCATTAATGCCAATGGTTAAATAACTTCTAGGGGTTGTCACAAAAAATACCCCTCTATATGGGCATTGAAAGGGGGGGGGGGTCCCCTTTATGGTCAGGTTGGAACCACCAGCTCGCACGATTGTGGACGCAACCTGCTCCAGTATTACACAGACAGCTCCTCATCTGAATGACTGACCCCACAGTGGCTGTGCCTACTTCATTTACAGGGAGGTAGATTTAAAGTACGAGGCAAATCTGACAGCAGAGAAATCCACAGTAAAAAAACCATCAGCACGCAGGGTGGTCACGTACCTGTGGATCTTCTTCCAGGGATGTTTGCTCTGAAGAGTCCAACTCTCGCCAACTGAGGAGATAAGAGATAAGCTGTCACCATAAAAAACAAAAAAAAGTTAAATATTCTACAATTTACAAGAAAACATTATAAGCTAGCAAGACTTCATACACAGAACGAGTAGTGAACAACTTGATTAAAGGGGTTCCCCAGGCTTTTAATCATCGATGACACTATCCCCTTAGGACAGGTCATCAATATCAGATCAGCTGTATGAGGAGACTGTGCGCGCAGTGTGCACGTGTCGTCTCCCGTCTTCCTGCTCGCTGCCGCTTTACCATACACAGCAGCGATGAGCAGGAAGAGAGACGGCACGTGCACACTGCGAGCATCATTTCATACGACTGAACGGATCTGATAGGACCCCTGCTGTTCTGATATTGAGGACCTATCCTGAGGATAGGTCATTAATAATAAAAGCCTGGAGAACCCCTTTAAAACCTTAGTCCCCAAGGTTAGTCCTGTGCCGTCACCAGGTCTATGCCTCTCTGTGAGGGCTGCACAACCTGGTGTGAGACCCTGATTATTCACTTTCTGTGGAGTATTTAATAATTCACTGCTGAGTAGTTCAAGTTGGGATATAATGCAATGCATGCGCTCAGGAGTCGGCGTATTCTTCTGGTCCCGGCAGCTCAGATGCGAGGACGCCAGCTTTTGGGTGCCGGTTGGGGCTGCTCTCTAGCAATTTTAATAAAATGACTGCACAAGAACAAGCGCAGAGGTAACTTAGGACATACCTAGGGGTTAGGATCTCCTTGTACTGTATCTTCTCCACACGAGCTGCCGCCGCCATAGACATTGGAATGACAATGTTATCTATGTCATATGAATTTTCAAACCTTTTCCGCTTGAGAGCCTAAAGACGAAACATTACATGAAATGCTCATCTACAGGTAAAGGGAATTTAGATTCTATAAATGCTGGGTTACTACAACCTTTACATCTTTCCTACAGTGATAACAGAAAAACAATAGGGTTACGTGGATCTATACTAAGATAAGTGATCACCTACCTGATCGGAGGGGGTCTGACACCCAGCATGCCCACCGATCAGCTGTTTTGCAGCAGCTTTGGTGTCAGAACTACACAGCTCCGTCTGTTGTGCAGTGGACAGAGCCGGTTACTGCAGTGCGGCTACCACTAAGGTGACTGGGTGCAGCACTTTAGTATCCAGCTCCGTCCACTAGATCGGGTAGGGTGCTTCTGGTGCAACTGCAGAACAGCTGATCGGCAGGGGGTAAGAGGCGTCAGACCTGCTCAGATCAGGTAGTAATGGCCTATCCCGAGGACATATCTTGTAAAGGGTTAGCCAAACGCTTTAATGTGATCATCAGAGGTTTATGAAGTTTACGTACCGCTGAGTTGGATGAAGGGGGAGTTTCTGTGAGGGATGAAAGCTGCTGGGCTGCATTGCTTGGTCTTGGAGTCACGGGGCTGGATATGTGTATGCTGGAGTTCAGCGTTCCTCTGTGCTGCTTGTCCTCTCGGAACAGAGACCCTTCCGGGCAAAAAGATAAATCCATGACATTTTCAGATGGAGGACATGAGATCAGAGATTATGCATCAGGTACTTTCACACTTGCGGCAGAGGATTCCGGCAATCCGGACGCAAATGGATGCATTTGTCATCCAGAAAAACTTATCCGGTATTAATTTAATTTTCACATTTTTGAAGGTCTGCGCATGCGCGGAACGGAAGAATGGATCCGTCAATGCGGCAATTTTATTGCCAGATCCGGCACTAATATATTTCAATGAAAACTAATGCCGAATCCGGCATTCAGGCAAGTGTTCAGTATTTTTGGCCGGAGAGAAAACTGCAGCATGCTGCGGTATTTTCTCCGGCCAAAAAACGTAAGAGGGACTAAACTGATGCATCCTGAAGGGATTGCTCTCTATTCAGAATGAATTAGGATAAAACTGATCCGTTTTTTTCCGGTATTGAGCCCCTAGGACGGAACTCAATAGCGGAAAACAAAAACGCTAGTGTGAAATTACCCCAAGATAGTATGCATAATGAAGCTACAGGTCTGCAGCATGCATGGCTGTAGCTGTACAGTCACCACCATGAGCATAAAAAGCCTTCCATAGTATCAAGACCGGCTAAATGTTTACCGAGCAGCACCGTGCCAGCTAGGGTGGACACCGCTGCAAAGGGAGCAGGACTGCCAACCCATCGATCAGATGTAAAACTGGATGGAAGTGTGCAGAGATTTAGGCTACGTCTACACGACGACATTTGTCGTGCGACAATTTTTATAATGGCAGTCTATGGTGTCGCACTGCAACATGCTGCGACTGCAACGCAACAGTCGCAGAAAATCCATTCGAGATGGATTTTTCTGCGACTGTTGCGTCGCAGTGCGACACCATAGACTGCCATTACAAAAAATTGCCACGCGACATTAGTGCAACAAATGTTGCGCTACAAATGTTGCAGGGTAGTTGTGCCCTGTCGCGCGACAAATGTCGTCATGTAGACGTAGCCTTAGGGACTGCTCCTGCAAAGCAACCTACATGGTTTTCTAGGTCTGTGCAGCATCAGGCTGATACTGAGAGCTCAAAGCCTTAAATGGATCCTGGCAAATCTAGGGAGGGCGGGAAAGGAACATTTCCCTAAGGAAGTGCCTCCTCACATGGCTTGTAAGCAGTTGGTCCTTGTGACAAGAAAATACAGACAGGTCTGTGTCACTCCTAGAGCCCATAGTTTGCTAGGGAATTAAATTCCCAATGACTGCGGAGCCCTTTTCAGATAATGCAGCTATGGAACCCAATAGCTTCTCAGATTTGTTTTAGGAGGCAGAAGGGGTTACAAAAAGAATACATCCCAAAACTTTTTTTTTTTTCTGAAAAAAAAGGGTGAAAAAAATATTCACAGCTATGCAAATTAGCTTTTCTAGCAAATAATACTTTATAAAAGGCAGCTAATGTTAGAAATACTAGTAATCACATATTAGAAATAATACCCAGCCAGAGTGCCCCCCAAAGGCCTCTCAACCAGAAAGGCTTTTGTCCTGGAAGAGCTATTGCCAACGTGAGGCTGGTTTAAGCCATTATCTAGCTATGCTATTAAGTCTGTTTAAGGCCCCATTCACACGTCCGCAATTTCGTTCCGCAAAATGCAGACCCATTCATTTCTATAGGGCCGCGCAATGTGCGGCCCGGCTCCGGAAATGCAGACCTGCACTTCCGGGTCCGCATTTCTGTTCCCGAAAAAAATAGAACATGTCCTATTCTTGTCCGCAATTGCAGAGAAGAATAGGCATATTCTATTAGAGCCGGCGACGTTACGGACGTGTGAATGGGGCCTAAATGGAAGAGCAATAATTAGAAAGCTACGCTGTAGTTGTGAAATGTTCAGCTTTTAAAATTCTTTAGGAAAGAAAGCTGAACGACATGTTTTCCACATGCGGATCTCTCTTGAGTTGCCTGAAAAGAATTGCCAAAATATTTGGGTTTGTTAGAATCCATGGAACTGATTTTCAGTGGCAGACTTTTCTGCCACGTGTGAAGGCACCCTAACAGAGCTGAGCAAAGAGACTTTGCCTGGCTGCCTGAGAGGCCTTGGTTGGGGTACTATTTCTTCTAATAAAGGGCATAGAGTATGCATGAGGAGCATCATAACCCAGTCAATGTTACTGTGGGTTTCTGGGGAAAAAAATTATGAAAATTAGCACATCTTACATCAGCTGGCATCATTTGAATAGCTTTCTCAGAAACCCAGGGGGCACTACTTGGCCTGTAATACTCTACAGCTCTCCATAATAAGCAAGTACTCCCCAGATAACCCAGAAAATGCTCCCTCTGCGATTCACCCAAAACAACTCACAAAAGAAAAATTGGGTTCGTTAGAATCCAAGCTCTTTGGGAAAGTGTGTAGAAATCCGAACTCGCTGAATCGTTTTGATCATCCTTAGTTATAATGTCACTGGCCAAACAGCAGAGGTCCCCGGTGTCAGACCCCCACCGATGAGATGCTGATGACCCATCAGCATAGGGGGGATAGAAGATGGATCAGTTACAGTTGGATAACCGCTTCAATGTCAGCATATGGCCGTGCTGTGCCGGTGGGTGTCCCTGGCTGCACCGCTACGTCTCTCAGCAAAAACTATGTCTATAGGGTGGTGCAATGTCTGCCCTAGCCAGGTGACAGGTTTGGGTCAGTAATGCACATATTTGGGGGGGTGGACTGAGGAGAGGTAGATATAGCTGGGAGAGGCATCGTGTCACTTAAGGTCAGTATACGAGACCACCTCTAGCCAAAATGTAGTGATGCTGCACAGAACCAACATTCTTCATTGCTACAGTTCTATAACAAAGTAGACCAGCGTCTGTGTGCCTCGCTGTGCCTCCGCTACTGGTCTGCAGTGTTAACACAGGTCACACTACTGATCAGTATTACTAAGGTTCTGGGCAGAGGTAGTCACATATACTAACCTCAGGTGACAGGACATACAAACTATAATGGGGTCCTAATATGGACTCTCATTTTGACAGGAAGAATAGTGCTGCATGCCGTGTTATTTTTTTCTGCCAAATCTGAAGGAACTGCTGACTGCTCCAAACAGCTTCTGACAGCAGTGTGGCAACAGCTTTATTTAAACTTCCTGTCACCGGTGCAGCTTTTTTTCACCATCAGATCCCGCTGGTCTCCATCTGAATGAGGTGGGATGCCATCAATGCCAATGATGGTATTCCAGCTTTACCCAGCGATATTAAACTCAACAAAACTGGCTTTTCCAAGCCAGAAGATCTCCTTAAACCCTCAAGATTAAGCTGGTTTCGACTGTAAAAGGGTTTTGTACCTTTGGGGGGGGGTTGTTTTTTTTTGGGCATACCCTGGAAAGGGAAGCCTACTTACCCACTTCCTGCCACTAGCTAATCCTCTCTTCGCTGCGATCCCTGGATGTAAAAGGTCCATTTTGACACAACTGCAGCCAATCGATGGCCACAGCAGTGACCCGATTCCCTTGTGCCACGTGACCATTTGCCATGATGGAAGGTGAGCAGGTCCCCGCTGTAGCTAGCAATTGGCTGAAGCAGCGTGAAAAAGGAAATTTACATCTTAGAAGCTCAGAAGAGCAGCCGAGGGCATAGACAGGAAGCAGGTAAGTATGCTTTCCCTTCCCAGGTTTGCCCAAGACAGGGGTTTGACCAGCTACATGTCATTTTCACCACTGCATTTCTGCAGCTATAACTAGTGTTATGCGGGATAAACCTTTGCAATTTTTTTTTATTTTTTAAGACCAGGCGAGTCTTCAGTTGGGTACATAATAGGTGCAGGGGTTTATGTAGTATATTTCATACTAAAACTGCACCATGTAATTATTTTTTTGCAGACAAATTCAATTTTTATAACTTTTTAATAGAGTATTTACAACCAGCAATATCTTCCTTTAGGCTAGCACAGTCTTTTTTTAGGGTAACTCCTTGTATCCTTCCTAGGTTCAGCTACACAGGGGGCCCCCAGAGGCTTAATAACGCCACCAGGAAACCCTGTGAGCCCATCTAAGTGGGTGGGGGCACTTTGGTTATGCCACTATTACTCTATCAGAGCAGGAGCCAAGGCTTCACATTAGCTCTTGGGATGCGGCAAGCTTCTTGGAAAGGAACTGCCTGCAGGATCTGTCTGCATTCTGCCGTTGCTCGAAGCTTAAACATCGCCATCCGGCTCCATTAACTATAATGGGGACCGGCGGAGATCCAGCTGCAACCTGGTAAATAAGGCAAGAATCAGCCAGGAGAAAAACACTTCCAGATCCTAAGCGCCAATCTGAAACTAGCCTAAGCTGCAGTGATATAGCCGAGCATCCGCTCTAGGATCACAAGACACCCATGCTGCACTTGGGCAATATACCACAGTATTAAGAAACGGTGATATCGTAGTATTTTAGCGGCACCATAGGGGCAGCCGCACTTGACAGTGCTAACTGCTTCTAAAGCGTCCGGCACACAGTACACATTAGAGCGCTCGCATCTACAGGGTAGAGGTCTCCAGCAGCTGCCCAAATAACGCTACCTAGAAAACTTCCCAGCATGGCTGCGCCCACAGAAAAGTATGGTCACATGGGCAGAATGTCTTAGGTCCTTTACCTCACCATGGAGAGAGAGAGAGATGATATATATATATAGTGGTCCCTCAACATACAATGGCCTCAGGATACAATATTGTCAACATAAAATGGTAATTTCTGACCCATCGCAAGTTGAAACCAGAATCCACATACAATAGCTCAGACTCCGATCCAACCAATCGAGGCCATTTCTCTGGTAGAATAGCTGGATTAGTGGCTAGGTAGCAGCTATTCCTGATTGTAACATGTCAGGACTTGTATAGGTCTTAGCCATCTGCTTTATTTTCTTAAATCTTCATTTTCTTTCATCTTGGATGACATATTGTAGAGGGATCTCTCTCTATATATCTCTAACCCAACCCAGTTCTGGCGCACAAACAGCGGAGCATGCAACAAATTTAGTAAGCGGCGTGCATAAGCCTCTAACCTGATTGCATCTTTGACCAGAGTGATAGTTACTAAAACAGATACGTGAAGCGCCTGTCTATAGTAAATGACATCCAATGTTTTATTTGACTGAAGGTCATGTTTATGGTGCCAACATGGCCTTTTTTACAATGTGCACTTATGAGGGTCCATTTATCAGGGTTTTCCGTTAGCATGTAGCACTTTCTATCAGAGCGCCGGAGTTGGCTGTTCGCTGTACTATGCCATCGCCAGTACTCCCATAGAGAATGAGTGGAGCAGCAGGGCGCATGTCCAACCGGAAAAATCGATCAGATGTGGAGAACAGGAACCCTGTTCTTATTGGGGCATCAAGGAGATATTACTGTATAATGTAAGGTGGCATCAAGGAGACATAATGGGGGCAACAAAGAAGCACGAGGACTTGAGTCACATGTTTTTTTCCTACTAAATGGGCATTTATCGTGATATATATCATTATCGTGATACATTTCTTAATATCATAAGAATATTTTTGATATCATCCAACCCTAACTTACCCCAGAGTGCTGTGAAAACATTGCGTTCGAGTAAGGACCCTTAAAAAGGTCTATTGGTGGCTAATGAATTAGTATATACTAATAGATTAGCACAGGCACACTTTACATCTTGAAGGATCACTACAATTCTAGTTCCTAAAAGATGTAAGTGGGTGTCACCTGAATGCCGTGTTCTATGCAGCTGTGATTTCATTCCCTCCGCTGCAGAGTCTGGGGTTAACGAGGGCCTAGACTCTTCTGGTCATTACCACCATTAAAGCCACCTGCTGCACAAACGTGATCATTTGTAGCTGGTGCCCTCCGGTGGTGAAAAGGGGAAATAAACCATTTACATATGACTGGCAAAGAGGAGAAAAGAAAGAGGATTTTATGGATAAGTAGCCATAATCAACAGAAAAGTCTCGGAGGAAGAACAAATGACATTTAAAAGGGTTTGAAATATCCACAGAGAGTTGCTGGCAGGTAGAGAAGTATTTTCCATAAAGCGGGATCCTGTGGCACTTACTGCCTGTGAAGTCCAGCGTCGGGCTATGACAGTCTCTACGCAACTTTTCTGAGGGTTTTTTGCTCAGCTGAGAAAACTTGAGAGCTTTGAGTTTGTGAGAGACCCGGAACTGCCTGTCTTCTTTCAGCAATGCTTCAAAGTGCAAATTAAGGGGTGTATCTGAAAAAAAAGAAGCAGCCAAAGAAAGCACAGTCAGGAGGAGTCGGGCCAAATTTAGGACACATTATATGTACGCGTGTATAATATATATAGCAAATGGCATTTATCATGTACAGAAAGTTAATGTATTGTGATTCTCCATGTTGCCTCCTTTGCTGGCTTGATTTATTACACCCTTTCTATGGTTAATACCACCCTGCCTCTCTGGATGACCAAACAACAGGAGTGCAAATAGGCTGGTTCTTTTTCCTATAGTGAGCAAGCATGAGCACTGCTGCTGGATTACAGTGTGGTCATAACCATGGTAAGAAGCAGTGTATAATGTGACGGAAAAATGAATCCAGCCAGCAAAGGAGGCAATAGGGAGAATGCCAATACATTAGCATTATAAATGCCACTTGCTGAAGCGAGAGGACCCCTTTAAGCTTTCATACTGCTCACTCCATGTTCACTTGCCTATGCCAACTCCACCTGGTGCATAGGCCAAATGTATGCATTAAGCGCCAATTGTCTGACAGAGGCCCAAAAAAAAAAAAAAAAAAAAAAAAAGCTCCATTTGGCCTCGTTGGGCTGGTCTGTCTGAATAACTTTCTACAGTACAGCACAGTCTACTGCACTATTCCATGCACGGTATACTTTTGTTTTAAAGGGAACCTGTCATCAACTTTATGCTGCCCATACTAACAGCAGTATAAAGTAGAGACAGGCGAGTTGATTTCAGCGGTCTGCCATTTAAAAGTTAAAAAGTAAGTGGTTGCCGAGAACCAACATCACAATCATTGCAGAATAGGCCTGGAGAAGAGTCCCGGCCACCTGAGAAGAGTCCTGGTTATTCATTATTCCTGCTCTCCGGCCCACCTGCTGATGACTGACCGGCTTCTACCTAGTTTTCTCCCTTTCTCTCTAGGAGAGAACTGCCAATCATCAGCAGATTGGGGGGGGGGGGGCGGGGGTGTAGCAGGAGATTAGGAATAACCAGGACTCTTCTGAAGTAGATTTGACTCTTCAAGTCCTGGGCTGCAATGATGATGCTGGTTTTCAGCAACCACTTTTAGCTCATGAGTGACACAGCGCTGACATCAGCATGTCTGTCACTATTTGGGTGCATTCACACGTCAGTATTTTTACCTTTCCAGATAAACGTTCCTGTTTTTTGCGGATCCGAAAATCTGGATGACATGAGGATGCTTTTAGCATGTCAACCGCATTTTTGACAGATCCATTGACTAGAATGGGATGACTGAACGCAAAATCGGATAAATAGTAGGACAGGATATATTTTTTTCCAGGATCCGAATAACGGAACCCACGGAACGGAATCTGAGAGCACCATGAGTGCTGTCCGATTATTTGCGGATTCCATTGAAAATGAATGGATCCGCATAACGTTGAGTTTTTAATCGGAACGGATGCAGACCACCAAAACGGACGTGTGAATGGACCCTTTTATGCTGCCCTCAGTGAGATCAGCGAAAAGTTGATGACAGGTTCCCTTTGAGATGACGCTACGTCCCTCTACAGTGACATCTATCAAATGTCTAAGTCGGGAAAGACGTACTAAGCAAACGCAGCATAAAAGCACCTCTACATGAAGATCGGCCAATCCTGCCAAATGCAGCGAGGCAACTACTATTTTGAGGCTCCCTCTGATGTCAGATGTTGGGCATAAGGAGGATCCATTAGCTGTAATTCAAAGTGCTGGATTCTTTGTTCCCAAGGGACATAAGTCCATAATTCTCCCATTCAAAGCACATGTCCAGTTGGCCAAGCATGCATGTATATGGTGAATGAATGCTTAGCTGACACCTACAGTGCTCCCCATATACAGCAAGGTGCGTTTCTATCATAACTCTGGGATACCACGTAAATGTGGTATCTCACTTGTGAACAAGCCTGCGGAGCGCAGCGAGGGAGAGACCAAGATCACAACCATAAGGATCAACTCCAAGAGTAAAAACAGCAGCTTCACCAGGAGAACCGCTACAACTTCAGGTCCACCCACGTTACAGAGGATACAGCCCCTCCGCTGGTAGCTTACCGTAGGGGAAGGAGAGGATGGGGTGGTAGCATGGATCGATTAGTGCTATGCGCTCGCTCATGGTGCTGGGATGTGTAGTCTTCAAGTAAGTCTTGCATCCGCAAAGAATGCAAGTGGTTGGAGGCTCACAGCCACACTTCGTAGACAGCTGCTTCTGTGGCTAAAGACAAGACAATAGACGATTAAATACAGAGAGGGGACGGGCAAGGAGAGGTCTCAGATCACAATATAGCCACTAGGGGGCGCTGACATGGGACGATGCCGGGTAATAAACAATGCAGATAGACCGTATACAAGGCTATTGGCTCTCATTGCTTTTCACAGGACACCACGCAAATTGAAAGAGGAATCATTGATCGTTATTACCATTGATCATACGATGATTGGCCCAGTAGTTAAAAATGGTTTTGCAAGATTTTCATATAGATAGTATAGGCCAGCAGCCCCCCAACCACCAGGAAGATAGTTTGCCGGACCACAGAAGAGAGGAAGGGAGACACTAAGGCGCATGCGCGCCCGACGCGCACATCGGAGTTGCCAGAGTCCGTGGAGAATGAGGGAGGGACTGAGGGAATCCCTCCCTCCCATGACACTGTCGCCGCAATAAAATGAGCGGGCTCTGATGTTGCCCGCACCATGGCCACGAATTAATGTGTGGCTAATATTAAAGTAGGAGGAGGGACGGGGGAGGGTTTACAGCTGCGCCGTCTCAGCTAGTGTGCACTGCGAACGGCAGCCTCCTCCTCCCGAGTCTTGTGTTCTCCAGTCCCCAGCCATTAGTACCTAGGGCGCAGGTACCCGGCCCACACACTGCAAGATTATTAGCCTGCCTCAAAATAAAGACAGGCAAAAAACATGCATCAGGCAGCCGGCAAGATTTGGGGTTAATGTGACTCATTAACCGCAATGTTGCCAGTAGCCATAATTTGAGAAGATGGGGTCACCTATTAATCTGAGGTACATGGTGCTATTACATTATTGCAGATCAGAGGCCACAGTGGGTTCAGCGCACCTACAGCGTCTGCCCAGGGGACCCTCCACTTCCTGCTGTAGAAATGGTCTCTAAAATAGCAAAACTATTAGGAACACAATATTTTTTTTTTTATGGCCTCTGAGAACGGGATCTGTAATCAGAACACGGCCGTTATTACCTTCCTGCTGAGAGACGACACCTCACTGGATCTGACCAATCGGCGTTTCTTGTGCCCGCGCAAGGGTCGTGTTCTGGCAGCCATGCAGGAGGAGTCGGGGAGCGCTGGTGCTGCAGAAAGGCCCTCTACACGGCGTTTTTTTCCCAGCACTTCTTCAGGATCCAGATCCTCTGAGGAACCATTACAAGACAGACTGGGACGCACACTGCAAAGGAGACGAGAGGTCAGTGACGCGTGTGCTGTCCACATCCGAATGTCCATTCCGTCATTCCATGTCCCCGTAAAAAAGATAGAACATGCCCTCCTCGTTCTAGTGATTGGTGGTCTCTGTGCTCAGACCACCACCGATCAAAACTTTTGGTATGTCTCTGAAATATAAAAAAATTCTCCTGAACCTCAGTGACTCTTTAAAGGGGTTGAAGGGCATGTACATGCCTGCGACCAGGTTTGTACAATCCTCATTTTCCATTGCCATACTGGAGTTTATCCTCATATCATCGGTTTTACCTTTTGCTGCTTTTACATAAAAGGCTTTATCATCACAATTCTACTGGTTTCCTGCCAGTCTTCAGCATAGTGGGGATAGGGCGGCCATACATATGCACTACGGCAGCTGGAAGAAACCCTAGAACAGGGATGGCCAACCTGCAGCTCTCCAGCTGTTGCAAAACTACAACTCCCAGCATGCAAAGACTGCCTACAGCTATCAGCCTACAGCAGGGCATGGTGGGATTTGTAGTTTTACAACAGCTGGAGGGCCGCAGGTTGGCCATCCCTGCCCTAGAAGATCAGAATAAATGATTCAACCTTTACGAAATGTACATGGATGTGATACAGGACAATCCCTGAAGTACTGCATCCTCATCTCCCAATTCAGAGAAGCTACATGTGGCGTTCCTCCAGCCATGTAATGACAGATTATTGTCAGGGATCCCTTCAGACGGAGAGGATGGGGGTGTCTTAACTGTACAAAATCTGAGCCGATGTGTAGAAAATTACAGCACGAGACGTCAATCAGCTACGTTTATCAGATTACATGGTGCTTTGCTTCGGAAATGAAAGTTCAGATTCATACAAGTCCTCTATATTGCGAACGCTCTTTTGTAGTAGCTTTCCACCAGGGGGAGCCACAAAAACATTAAAGTGGGCCCCAAAATACTGTCCGGGCTTGTTGGAGAAGAGGCTGGCTCCTCCTCAGTACCTTTGGGTTCTCCAATTAGAGCAAGCGATTCTGTTTAGAGGCAATACATCATCGTGCAATCAGGTTGGGGGGGGGGGGTGTCTTTCTCAAAGGACACGCCCAACTCCTGCAAACATCACATCATAAACAGCATATCATATATTACATTATAGATCCTCTCTTGCAGGTATCAGTCCTGTGGCAGCCCCTCAGTTCTCAATTTTAAGGTTGTATCCCGGATATTTTAAGTTATCCTCTAGCCACAGGATAAGGGATAACTATAAGAGTCCATTCACACGTCCGCACTTTGGGTCCGGATCCGTTCCGCAATTAAGCGGAACGGGTGCGGACTCATTCATTTTCAATAGGGACGGAAAAGATGCAGACAGCACACAGTGACTTCTGCATCCGCGGCCCCGAACTTCCGGTTCACGGCTCCGCAAAAAAAAAAAAAAAAAAAAGCACTATCCTGTCCTATTCTTGTCCGCAGCTGCTAGTGGGGTGCAGGTTCAGTGTTTTGCGGATCCGCAAAAGACTGCGGACGTGTGAATGGACCCTTAGATCTGATGGGACCCCAACCAAATCACAAGAACGGGAGGCCCAGAACCCACACTTATTTCCAGCAGGTGCCAAGGAAATGAATGGAGCAGCAGTGAAATCCTGTGTTCCGTTTAGTTTTGGAAGGCCCTGCAGGGTATGGCACCAGTTTTCATCAGTATCCCCTATCCTGTGTATAGATAGTAACTTGAAATAATCAGAATAACCACATGGCAATGGCTGATGTGCAGGTACATCCAGACAGCACTGGGTCAGGACTACTACCACCCAGCATTCAGTCTCCCTCCTCCGGACGATGGAAAGGATACTGCAGCCCGACCGCCACACTATATAGGTGCCATAACCCGCGGGAATCTAGAGGACAGTGGTCCATTTCCAATTTCCGTTGGGTGGGACAACAACTTCCTTTCTTATACAGGATACCGGGGAAGGTCCCGCCATGCAGACAGCAGCACGCCCCGAGACGTCGGCCACCTTCTGACAGCCTGCTCTACCATCAGCCACATTCAGGCTTAGAAGCAACATTAAAATACTAACCAATTTATGAATCCGTTGACTTGACGAGATGATTTTTGGGATCCGGGGGAGTCGCAAACTGACTTGGTGGGAGGATTTTGACACGCAACATTTTCAGACTGTGTAAGGCGGGAACACTGCAAGAAAAGAGGCAAGAGGTCTCACTATGCAGCACGAAAATGAGGAACCATCCCACATACAGAACAAAATTCTTCCAGACATCAGCTCTACCTGCATTAAAATAAACTGAGGATATAGAGAGCCCCTTAAAGTGGACGCACAACCTCACAGCATCTTGCCTTTATTTAAATAGGATGGAATTTCTTGTAAGGGTACTTTCACACTTGCGGCAGGACGGATCCGACATGCTGTTCACCATGTCGGATCCGTCCTGTGGCTATTTCGCCGCCGGACTAAAAAACCTGACATGCAGTAATTTTAGTCCGGCGGCTTTCGCCGTGCTGCGCCCGAGCTCCGCCCCCGTCCCCATTATAGTCAATGGGGACGGAGCGGCGAAATAGCCGCAGGACGGATCCGACATGGCGAACAGCATGTCGAATCCGTCCTGCCGCAAGTGTGAAACTAGCCTAAACCGCTGCACAGCTGCTGATATAACACATTCCATGCCAATTACCTGCAGTGACCACTAGAGGGAGCTTAATACATCCTGTACATACATTGAACCCTGACTAGCGCCCTCTAGTGGTGGCAGCTGGAAAGTTAAATTTTAAATCTTTCTGCAAAACCCCTGCACAGACAAGGCTTCTACCAATATAAAATCTGATCTATGGCTATGTTCTACTATTATGCGTTCTACTATTTATCCAGTGATACAGGGGTGTGGGGTGTATCATTGCAAAAGGAGAGTTCAAAAAAAGCCAGTGACATCCCTGTGGAGGCAGCCATACTGGCAGGAATACTTTTTCCAGGGCTTACATATTGATGATCGGTGGGGTCAGATATCTAAATGGTGCTCAGAAACAAGAGCCTATACAAACCATCGTGAAGTAACTGGAAAACAGCTGGACACAACTTAAATATACAAGACCCATCCTTTACCAGCTGTCTGACGCAAAAGCTGCGTATACAGCTGTCTAAACTGAATACCACAGACCCAATCATAGGCTCGGCAAAGAGATCACACTGGGAGCGTGACCCCGCGGGCCTCTAATCTCTACTTTTATAATAGATAATAAATAATACCTCCAAAAATAGTTATTACTTTACATTCCCCATATGTCTACTTCATGTTTGGATCATTTTGTAAATTACATTTTATTTTTTTGCGGACGTTAGAAGACTTAGAAGTTTAGAAGCAAATCTTAAAATTTTTCAGAAAATTTCCAAAACTCACTTTTTAAGGAGCAGTTCAGGTCTGAAGTCACTTTGTGAGGCTTACATAATAGAAACCACCCAAAAATGACCCCATTTTAGAAACTACACCCATTAAGGTATTCAAAACTGATTTTAAAAATGTTGTTAACCCTTTAGCTGTT
Source organism: Bufo bufo (assembly GCF_905171765.1). Taxonomy (NCBI): domain Eukaryota; kingdom Metazoa; phylum Chordata; class Amphibia; order Anura; family Bufonidae; genus Bufo; species Bufo bufo. Next base: position 547,809,301 of record NC_053393.1, on the reverse strand, counting down.
CCACAAGAATTAATGGAAAATGGAGATGAAATTTCAGAATTTCCCTTTTTTGGCAGATTTTCAATTTTAATATTTTTTTTTCCGCTAACAAAACAAGGGTTAACAACCAAACAAAACTTAGTATTTATTGCCCTGATTCTGTAGTTTACAGAAACACCCCATATGTGGTCATAAACTGCTGTACGGGCACAAGGCAGGGAGCAGAAGGAAATGAACGCCATATGGTTTTTGGAAGGCAGATTTTGCTGGACTGGTGTTTTAACACCATGTCCCATTTGAAACCCCCCTGATGCACCCCTAGAGTAGAAACTCCAAAAAGTGACCCCATTTTGGAAAGGTGCCAGTTTTGTTGGTATTATTTTAGGGTACATATGATTTTTGGTTGCTCTATATTACACTTTTTGTGATGTAAAGTAACAAAAAAATTGAAATTCTGAGCGTTCATCTCCATTTGCCATTAAATCTTGTGGAACACCTAAAGGGTTAACAAAGTTTTTAAAATCAGTTTTGAATACCTTGAGGGGTATAGTTTCTTAAATGGGGTCACTTTTTTGGAGTTTCTACTCAAGGGGTGCATCAAGGGGGCTTCAAATAGGACATGGTGTCAAAAAAACAGTCCAGCAAAAACTGCCTTCCAAAAACCATATGGCGTTCCTTTCCTTCTGCACCCTGCCGTGTGGCCATACAGCAGTTTAACCGCCTCCGGACCACCGAACGCAGGGACGCGTCCTGGAGGCGGTCGATTTATTCCTCCTGTACGCATATACGCGTCCTCTCGCGAGACGCGAGATTTCCTGTGAACGCGCGCACACAGGCGCCCGCGTTCACAGGATCGGAAGGTAAGCGAGTGGATCTCCAGCCTGCCAGCGGCGATCGTTCGCTGGCAGGCTGGAGATGTGATTTTTTTAACCCCTAACAGGTATATTAGACGGTGTTTTGATAACAGCGTCTAAAATACCTGCTACCTGGTACTCTGGTGGTCCCGTTTGCTTGGATCGACCACCAGAGAACACAGGCAGCTCAGTAATAAGTAGCACAAAACACCACTACACTACACCCCCCCTGTCACTTATTAACCCCTTATTAACCCCTGATCACCCCATATAGAATCCCTGATCACCCCCTGTCATTGATCACCCCCCTGTCATTGATCACCCCCCTGTAAGGCTCCATTCAGACGTCCATATGATTTTTACGGATCCACGGATACATGGATCGGACCCACAAAACACGTACGGACGTCTGAATGGAGCCTTACAGGGGGGTGATCAATGACGGAGGTGATCACCCCATATAGACTCCCTGATCACCCCCCTGTCATTGATCACCCCCCTGTAAGGCTCCATTCAGACGTCCATATGATTTTTACAGATCCACGGATACATGGATCGGATCCGCAAAACACTTACGGACATCTGAATGGAGCCTTACAGGGGGGTGATCAATGACGGAGGTGATCACCCCATATAGACTCCTTGATCACCCCCTGTCATTGATCACCCCCCTGTAAGGCTCCATTCAGACGTCCATATGATTTTTACGGATCCACGGATACATGGATCGGATCCGCAAAACACATACGGACATCTGAATGGAGCCTTACAGGGGGGTGATCAATGACAGGGGGGTGATCGCCCCATATAGACTCCCTGATCACCCTCCTGTCATTGATCACCCCCCTGTAAGGCTCCATTCAGATGTCCGTACGTGTTTTGCGGATCCGATCCATGTATCCGTGAATCCGTAAAAAACATACGGACGTCCGAATGGAGCCTTACAGGGGGGTGATCAATGACAGGGGGGTGATCACCCCATATAGACTCCCTGATCATCCCCCTATCATTGATTACCCCCCTGTAAGGCTCCATTCAGACATTTTTTTGTCTCAAAAAAATAAAATCTCACATGAACTCACCATACCCCTCACGGAATCCAAATGCGTAAAAATTTTTAGACATTTATATTCCAGACTTCTTCTCACGCTTTAGGGCTCCTAAAATGCCAGGGCAGAATAAATACCCCACATGTGACCCCATTTCGGAAAGTAGACACCCCAGGGTATTCCGTGAGGGGCATATTGAGTCCATGAAAGATTGAAATTTTTGTCTCAAGTTAGCGGAAAGGGAGACTTTGTGAGAAAAAAAATAATAATAATTTCCGCTAACTTGTGGCAAAAAAAAAAAATTCTATGAACTTGCTATGCCCCTCAATGAATACCTTGGGGTGTCTTCTTTCCAAAATGGGGTCAGATGTGGGGTACTACCCTGGCATTATACTACCCTGGCATTTTAGGGGCCCTAAAGCGTGAGAAGAAGTCTGGGATCCAAATGTCTAAAAATGCCCCCCTAAACGGAATGTGGGCCCCTTTGCGCATCTAGGCTGCAAAAAAGTGTCACACATGTGGTATCACCGTACTCAGGAGAAGTTGGGCAATGTGTTTTGGGGTGTCATTTTACATATACCCATGCTGGGTGAGATAAATATCTTGGTCAAATGCCAACTTTGTATAAAAAAATGGGAAAAGTTGTCCTTTGCCAAGATATTTTTCTCACCCAGCATGGGTATATGTAAAATAACACCCCAAAACACATTGCCCAACTTCTCCTGAGTGCGGAGATACCACATGTGTGACACTTTTTTGCAGCCTAGGTGGGCAAAGGGGCCCACATTCCAAAGAGCACCTTTCGGATTTCACAGGCCATTTTTTACAGATTTTAATTTCAAACTAATTACCACACATTAGGGCCCCTAGAATGCCAGGGCAGTATAACTACCCCAAAAGTGACCCCATTTTGGAAAGAAGACACCCCAAGGTATTCCGTGAGGGGCATGGCGAGTTCCTAGAATTTTTTATTTTTGTCACAAGTTAGCGGAAAATGATTTTTTTTTTTCTTACAAAGTCTCATATTCCACTAACTTGTGACAAAAAAGAAAAAATTCTATGAACTCGCTATGCCCCTCATTGAATACCTTGGGGTGTCTTCTTTCCAAAATGGGGTCACTTGTGGGGTAGTTATACTGCCCTGGCATTCTAGGGGCCCTAATGTGTGGTAAGTAGTTTGAAATTAAAATCTCTAAAAAATGGCCGGTGAAATCCGAAAGGTGCTCTTTGGAATATGGGCCCCTTTGCCCACCTAGGCTGCAAAAAAGTGTCACACATGTGGTATCTCCGTACTCAGGAGAAGTTAGGCAATGTGTTTTGGGGTGCCATTTTACATATACCCATGCTGGGTGAGATAAATATCTTGGTCAAATGCCAACTTTGTATAAAAAAATGGGAAAAGTTGTCCTTTGCCAAGATATTTCTCTCACCCAGCATGGGTATATGTAAAATGACACCCCAAAACACATTGCCCAACTTCTCCTGAGTACGAAGATACCACATGTGTGACACTTTTTTGCAGCCTTGGTGGGCAAAGGGGCCCACATTCCAAAGAGCACCTTTCGGATTTCACCGGCCATTTTTTACAGATTTTGATTTCAAACTACTTACCACACATTAGGGCCCCTAGAATGCCAGGGCAGTATAACTACCCCACAAGTGACCCCATTTTGGAAAGAAGACACCCCAAGGTATTTCGTGATGGGCATAGTGAGTTCATGGAAGTTTTTATTTTTTGTCACAATTTAGTGGAATATGAGACTGTAAGAAAAAAAAAAAAAATCATCATTTTCCGCTAACTTGTGACAAAAAATAAAAAGTTCTATGAACTCACTATGCCCATCAGCGAATACCTTAGGGTGTCTACTTTCCGAAATGGGGTCATTTGTGGGGTGTTTGTACTGTCTGGGCATTGTAGAACCTCAGGAAACATGACAGGTGCTAAGAAAGTCAGAGCTGCTTCAAAAAGCGGAAATTCACATTTCTGTACCATAGTTTGTAAACGCTATAACTTTTACCCAAACCATTTTTTTTTTACCCAAACATTTTTTTTTTATCAAAGACATGTAGAACAATAAATTTTGAGAAAAATTTATATATGGATGTCGTTTTTGATGGCATTATTGCACTTTATTTGTGTTTTGAAGAGTGCCGTTGCATTGTCTTTTTTTCTTCGTGTGTGCAGCCATGGCATTGGGATGTGCTAACTGACCCCTATTTTTATGTAAAAAAGGCCACACTGCATTTCTAAAGGTCGTCTAACCATCAAGAACCCATAAGCATAGTAGGTGGTTGAGCTGGGTTTTGGGTTTTGAACTGGTTTCTCCTCTGCAGACACTGATAGTGTCCCTGTGTTTCTCAACTCTTTGCAGACTGCTGATTCTGGTTTGTGATTCCCCACAGGGGGCAGTATTGGAGAGGTCAGTGTTAGTAGTGGGGTAACACAGGGGGCAGTATTGGAGAGGTCAGTGTTGGTAGTGGGGTACCACAGGGGCAGTATGGGAGAGGTCAGTGTTAGTAGTGGGGTACCACAGGGGCAGTATTGGAGAGGTCAGTTTTAGTAGTGGGGTACCACAGGGGGCAGTATTGGAGAGGTCAGTGATAGTAGTGGGGTACCACAGGGGGCAGTATTGGAGAGATCAGTGTTAGTAGTGGGGTATTACAGGGGGCAGTATTGGAGAGGTCAGTGTTAGTAGTGGGGTACCACAGGGGACAGTATTGGAGAGGTCAGTGTTAGTAGTGGGGTACCACAGGGGGCAGTATTGGAGAGGTCAGTGTTAGTAGTGGGGTACCACAGGGGACAGTATTGGAGAGGTCAGTGTTAGTAGTGGGGTACCACAGGGGGCAGTATTGGAGAGGTCAGTGTTAGTAGTGAGGTACCACAGGGGGCAGTATTGGAGAGGTCAGTGTTAGTAGTGGGGTACCACAGGGGGCAGTATTGGAGAGGTCAGTGATAGTAGTGGGGTACCACAGGGGTAGTATTGGAGAGGTCAGTGTTATTAGTGCGGTCCCACAGGGGGCAGTATGGGAGAGGTCAGTGTTAGTAGTGGGGTACCACAGGGGGCAGTATTGGAGAGGTCAGTGTTATTAGTCGCGTCCCACAGGGGGCAGTATTGGAGAGGTCAGTGTTAGTAGTGGGTTACTACAGGGGGCAGTATTGGAGAGATCAGTGTTAGTAGTGGGGTGCCACAGGGGACAGTATTGGAGAGGTCAGTGTTAGTAGTGGGGTACCACAGGGGGCAGTATTGGAGAGGTCAGTGTTAGTAGTGGGGTACCACAGGGGGCAGTATTGGAGAGGTCAGTGTTAGTAGTGGGGTACCACAGGGGCAGTATGGGAGAGGTCAGTGTTAGTAGTGGGGTACCACAGGGGCAGTATTGGAGAGGTCAGTTTTAGTAGTGGGGTACCACAGGGGGCAGTATTGGAGAGGTCAGTGATAGTAGTGGGGTAACACAGGGGGCAGTATTGGAGAGATCAGTGTTAGTAGTGGGGTACCACAGGGGACAGTATTGGAGAGGTCAGCGTTAGTAGTGGGGTACCACAGGGGGCAGTATTGGAGAGGTCAGTGTTAGTAGTGGGGTACCACAGGGGGCAGTATTGGAGAGGTCAGTGTTAGTAGTGGGGTACCACAGGGGGCAGTATTGGAGAGGTCAGTGATAGTAGTGGGGTACCACAGGGGGTAGTATTGGAGAGGTCAGTGTTATTAGCGCGGTCCCACAGGGGGCAGTATGGGAGAGGTCAGTGTTAGTAGTGGGGTACCACAGGGGGCAGTATTGGAGAGGTCAGTGTTAGTAGTGGGGTCCCACAGGGGGCAGTATTGGAGAGGTCAGTGTTAGTAGTGGGGTAATACAGGGGGCAGTATTGGAGAGATCAGTGTTAGTAGTGGGGTACCACAGGGGACAGTATTGGAGAGGTCAGTGTTAGTAGTGGGGTACCACAGGGGGCAGTATTGGAGAGGTCAGTGTTAGTAGTGGGGTACCACAGGGGGCAGTATTGGAGAGGTCAGTGTTAGTAGTGGGTTACCACAGGGGGCAGTATCGGAGAGGTCAGTGTTAGTAGTGGGGTACCACAGGGGGTAGTATTGGAGAGGTCAGTGTTATTAGTGGGGTACCACAGGGGGCAGTATTGGAGAGGTCAGTGTTAGTAGTGGGGCACCACAGGGGGCAGTATTGGAGAGGTCAGTGATACTAGTGGGGTACCACAGGGGGTAGTATTGGAGAGGTCAGTGTTATTAGTGCGGTCCCACAGGGGGCAGTATGGGAGAGGTCAGTGTTAGTAGTGGGGTACCACAGGGGGCAGTATTGGAGAGGTCAGTGTTAGTAGTGGGGTCCCACAGGGGGCAGTATTGGAGAGGTCAGTGTTAGTAGTGGGGTACTACAGGGGGCAGTATTGGAGAGATCAGTGTTAGTAGTGGGGTACCACAGGGGACAGTATTGGAGAGGTCAGTGTTAGTAGTGGGGTACCACAGGGGGCAGTATTGGAGAGGTCAGTGTTAGTAGTGGGGTACCACAGGGGGCAGTATTGGAGAGGTCAGTGTTAGTAGTGGGTTACCACAGGGGGCAGTATCGGAGAGGTCAGTGTTAGTAGTGGGGTACCACAGGGGGCAGTATTGGAGAGGTCAGTGTTAGTAGTGGGGTACCACAGGGGGCAGTATTGGAGAGGTCAGTGTTAGTAGTGGGGTCCCACAGGGGGCAGTATTGGAGAGGTCAGTGTTAGTAGTGGGGTACTACAGGGGGCAGTATTGGAGAGATCAGTGTTAGTAGTGGGGTACCACAGGGGACAGTATTGGAGAGGTCAGTGTTAGTAGTGGGGTACCACAGGGGGCAGTATTGGAGAGGTCAGTGTTAGTAGTGGGGTACCACAGGGGGCAGTATTGGAGAGGTCAGTGTTAGTAGTGGGTTACCACAGGGGGCAGTATCGGAGAGGTCAGTGTTAGTAGTGGGGTACCACAGGGGGTAGTATTGGAGAGGTCAGTGTTATTAGTGGGGTCCCACAGGGGGCAGTATGGGAGAGGTCAGTGTTAGTAGTGGGGTACCACAGGGGGCAGTATTGGAGAGGTCAGTGTTATTAGTGGGGTCCCACAGGGGGCAGTATTGGAGAGGTCAGTGTTAGTAGTGGGGTACCACAGGGGGCAGTATTGGAGAGGTCAGTGTTAGTAGTGGGGTACCACAGGGGGCAGTATAGGAGAGGTCAGTGTTAGTAGTGAGGTACCACAGGGGGCAGTATTGTAGAGGTCAGTGTTAGTAGTGGGGTACCACAGGGGGCAGTATTGGAGAGGTAAGTGTTAGTAGTGGGGCACCACAGGGGGCAGTATTGGAGAGGTCAGTGTTAGTAGTGGGGTCCCACAGGGGAGGGGGGGGGGGGCAGTATTGTCTGCAGACATTGTCATGTGTGTTCTCTCCTCTCTCCATAGTAGCGATTATCAATCTTTAGCACTCAAGCTGTTATGAAACTACAACTCCCAGCATGCAAGCTTGCTGCTCTTAGAATTCCCACAGAAGTAAATTGATCATGATGGGAGTATTAGTAGTTTCACAACAGCTGGAGTGCCAGAGGTTGCTGACCCTTCTCCATACTGATTGGACTTGACTCCGCCATAGGCCGGTAAGTCTTACCTCTGTTGTGGGTAAACTGTGTGAAGGTTTTCTAAGAGATGCTATCCTGGAGAATCTCAGTGATAATAAGCGTATAACGCTGTAACGGATCCACTTCCGTTAATGGACGCTTCCTAGCTTGCGCCGAGGACCACAAGCACCGCACTGGACACCACAAGCACCGCAGACTCCACAACCGCCGTAGCTTAACTGGAGCCGTGCCGTCTTCCTTCCACCCTGAACGAACCTCCAGCATTCAGGACCGTGTGGGAAAGATCTCTCCTCCAGGGAATATGCAGAGCATAGCAATCCCCAGCGTGATGCAGCAATTCCCTCCAATAACGAGACGAGGCTGCGTTTTGAAGGGTTAGAAAAACATGAACTGAGCATGAACTCTTTATTGAGGGCTACCCGCCCATATTTATGCAGGTCCCCACAATGCATCATGGTTTCCTCCTCTCTGCCTGGAGACACCCGAAGTGCAATTCAATTATCTCCCAGGACAAAGGGAAATCACGAATACACATGTGGGAACAATAGGAGAGGAATCCCCACCCAAATACACAAAATCCTCCCTTCTGTCTGGGATATAATTATGGATTAACATAACTATCACAGACAGTAAAAATACAGTTTTTTAAACATACACTGTAACTTTAAAACCATACATCCCATCTCCATAAAAATTACATATTTAAACTCTGCATACATCAAACATAAACACTTCCAAAAATCACACAAATCCCTCCAGCGGATCAAAAGTTTAGTGGAAGTCCTTTATGACCGACCGCAAGCACAATCTCCTGCCCAAAACAGTTCCATAGATTTGGGCTGTGCGGTCGGTCAATTCCATGCAGAAAAACGACTAAGTCCCATCTTCGAACGGGACATAGTCTCTGGAGCTGAAAGTTCAGTATGGCAGAAGGTAAGGGTCAGCGGCGTTCGTGTATCCGCGCATCCGATTGCAGCTCCACAGAATCCCCAGCATACACGGCTGACCGCGTTAGGTCCCACCAACAGTCCAGACATGCGGCACAGTTCTGTCACTGTTCCTGAAGGGCAACATGTCCCGGGGCCATAGTCGTAGGGCAGGAGGCTAGCCATAAGTCCTCTACAATGCCCAGTGGCAAATGGCAGTTTGTCACACATCTCCCCTTTGGGGGGAAGACTAACCAGGCACCTGACCTTCTGTCGGTCAGTGCCTCCATTAGTCGATCCACCAACCCACAATAACCAGATGCCCGAGTAGCCCACCCACAACAAACAGGTACAAGGGTGACCCACCCACAAGAAACAGTTACTGCACCTGGGTATTTTGCTGTGGTGATGGGGCAACATGCTGTGGGGACTTGAGGGAGGGCAGAGGCCGACTGCACTCTGCCCAGCTGTCAGCTCTTCTGCTGGGGTGCTGAGACCGTAGTCCGGCTCAGTAGCCAGAGGAACATGGGAGTCATCAGGGGTTAACATCGCCTCTGTTAACCCTGAGGCCACGTTAGGAGTTAACTGGGGAGGGGAATTTGTACTCACCCCCTCCTCCTGTTGTCCTGGTGAGGGTAGTGGGGGATCTGGACAGGCTGTCCAGCATCCCGGTAGGTCAGGTGCAGAGACCACGGTCCCATCTGCGCCGTCTGGGCGATCGATGTCTCCCCTTGTTAGGGTAAGCCGCCGCTGGGGAGAGAGGGTGCTTCGCTCCTCTCCCTGAAACACAGGCTGCCGCTGGGGAGGAAGGACGACACCTTCAGCTCCCTGGGGTACACACTGCCGCTGGGGGGGAAGGAGGACACCTTCAGCTCCCTGGGGTTCACACTGCCGCTGGGGGGGAAGGACGACACCTTCGGCCCCCTGGGGTACACACTGCCGCTGGGGAGGAAGGACGCCACCTTCAGCTCCCTGGGGTTCACACTGCCGCTGGGGGGGAAGGACGACACCTTCGGCCCCCTGGGGTACACACTGCCGCTGGTGGGGAAGTACGTCACCTTCAGCTCCCTGGGGTTCACCCTGCCGCTGGGGGGGAAGGACGACACCTTCGGCCCCCTGGGGTACACACTGCCGCTGGGGGGGAAGGACGACACCTTCGGCCCCTTGGGGTACACACTGCCGCTGGGGGGGAAGGACGACACCTTCGACCCCCTGGGGTTCACACTGCCGCTGGGGGGGAAGGACGACACCTTCGGCCCCCTGGGGTACACACTGCCGCTGGGGGGGAAGGACGACACCTTCGGCCCCCTGGGGTACACACTGCCGCTGGGGGGGAAGGACGACACCTTCGGCCCCCTGGGGTACACACTGCCGCTGGGGGGGAAGGACAACACCTTCGGCCCCCTGGGGTACACACTGCCGCTGGGGGGGAAGGACGACACCTTCGGCCCCCTGTAACTCATGTTTTTGCTGGGGCGCAGGGACGGAATACTTCGCTATCTCTGCCCGATATTCTGCTTCCTGCTGCAGATACTCCGCCAGTTCTCTCCTCACTTCCGGTACAATTTCCTCTGTTAGGTGGGGCCCGTAGATAGCCAACCGCCTCTTCAGCATAGCGTCAAACCGTACGTGACTATACCAATAGTCCAGTTTTGCTTGGTGTTCCCAGGATGCTGCTCCTCGCACTAGGGAAGCCATCCCACTGCTTGCCACCAATGTAACGGATCCGCTTCCGTTAATGGACGCTTCCTAGCTTGCGCCGAGGACCACAAGCACCGCACTGGACACCACAAGCACCGCAGACTCCACAACCGCCGTAGCTTAACTGGAGCCGCGCCGTCTTCCTTCCACCCTGAACGAACCTCCAGCATTCAGGACCGTGTGGGAAAGATCTCTCCTCCAGGGAATATGCAGAGCATAGCAATCCCCAGCGTGATGCAGCAATTCCCTCCAATAACGAGACGAGGCTGCGTTTTGAAGGGTTAGAAAAACATGAACTGAGCATGAACTCTTTATTGAGGGCTACCCACCCGTATTTATGCAGGTCCCCACAATGCATCATGGTTTCCTCCTCTCTGCCTGGAGACACCCGAAGTGCAATTCAATTATCTCCCAGGACAAAGGGAGATCACCAATACACATGTGGGAACAATAGGAGAGGAATCCCCACCCAAATACACAAAATCCTCCCTTCTGTCTGGGATATAATTATGGATTAACATAACTATCACAGACAGTAAAAATACAGTTTTTTAAACATACACTGTAACTTTAAAACCATACATTCCATCTCCATAAAAATTACATATTTAAACTCTGCATACATCAAACATAAACACTTCCAAAAATCACACAAATCCCTCCAGCGGATCAAAAGTTTAGTGGAAGTCCTTTATGACCGACTGCAAGCACAATCTCCTGCCTAAAACAGTTCCATAGATTTGGGCTGTGCGGTCGGTCAATTCCATGCAGAAAAACGACTAAGTCCCATCTTCGAACGGGACTTAGTCTCTGGAGCTGAAAGTTCAGTATGGCAGAAGGTAAGGGTCAGTGGCGTTCGTGTATCCGCGCATCCGATTGCAGCTCCACAGAATCCCCAGCATACACCGCTGACCGCGTTCGGTCCCACCAACAGTCCAGACATGCGGCACAGTTCTGTCACTGTTCCTGAAGGGCAACATGTCCGGGGCCATAGTCGTAGGGCAGGAGGCTAGCCATAAGTCCTCTACAATGCCCAGTGGCAAATGGCAGTTTGTCACAAACGCTGTACCAGCGCGGCGTCACGTGGGATCGGTCCTGTCAGACTAATGTAATCAATTTCTAAGAGAAGGTAAGAGAGGATGGGGGTCGTGGATGTTGTATGGTTTTGCTAAATCATTTGATACTGTGCCGCATAAAGGTTAGTATATAAAGTGAGCATTAGAGATGAGCGAATTTCATATTTTAAAATCTGTTCATGCTTCGTTTGGTGGTAAAAGCAGAATTGCGTTATGGATTCCGTTACCACGGACCATAGCGCAATTCTAGGATTGAATGCCTTTAGAGTCTTTACGTTATTCATTCCGTCATAATAGAAGTCTATGGGCTGCAAAATGGATCCGTCCCGTTTCCGTTATGCAGGGGAGTCCTCTCCTGCCTCTAAAGGCATTCCATTTTGCAATCTGTCATAGAATTGCGCTATGGTCCGGGGTAACGGAATCCATAAAGCAATTCTGCTTTTACCACCAAACGAAGCATGAACGAATTTCACATGATATTTGCTTTTCTCTAGTGAGAATGCTTGGACTTGGAGAAAATGTCTGTATGTGGGTAAGTAACTGGCTTAGTCTACATGCACACGACCGAATGTGTTTTGCGATCCGAAAAAAAAAAAAAAGGATGACATCTGTATGCAGAACCATTGTAACAATGCCTAAAACGGGCAAGAATAGGACATGTTCTATTTTTTTTCCGGGGCTGAGTAGGTAACACTAAGGACTTTTTCCGTTTACAGGCCGTTTTTTGTGTTCCGTATACGGAACCATTCATTTCAATGATTATTTAAAAAAACGGAACGTACTCTGTATGCATTCCGTTTTCGGATTTCCGTTCTGTTGAAAGATAGAACGTCCTATTATTGCCCGCAAATCACGTTCCGTGGCTCCATTCAAGTCAATAAGTACGCAAAAAGAAAACGGTGCACATACGGAAATGCATCCGTATGTCTTCCGTATCCATTCCGTTTTTGTGGATCCATCTATTGAAAATTTTATGCCCAGACCAATTTTTTCTATGTAACTACTGTATACTGTATATGTCATACGGAAAAACGGATCTGTGAAAAACGGACCGCAAAACACTGAAAAAGCCATAAGGTCGTGTGAAAGAGGCCTAAACTAGTAGCAAAAGTGCATTCTGGGTAGTGTTATGACATCCCGCCCCATATCAATGTACACGCCTATCAGACAATGATTGGAAAGTTCCAAACTAGGAAGGTGTGTTCATCTGATAAGTTTTGGTTAAGAAACCACTTAGGGGTGGTGAGAAAAAAAAACGAACCACAAAAACTGAAAACAGAGAGAGAAAGGAAGATCTCTGGAGAAGGATTTGGATTATCAGAAAAACTTTTGAGAGCCGACTTCCCGAGACTCTGCACATCACTTGACCCTTGGGCAACGTATATTTTTGTTTTATGTAGTATTGATGTAAATTAATTGGCTTGATACTTAGCCAAATCCCGCTTATTGCAGACATATAGTGTTAGTACTAGGTCAGTATCGGCGGCATTTAATGAAAATGCTTATCATTGAATACAAGATCTGATATTGATACCAAGAGAGCTTCTCTGTTGGGAATCTTTATATTCCTTAGTTTTATATCAAGCCGATAATTTATAAGTTTTATTGTAATATTACTTATTCAATCCGAGATTGGTCATCATTTTGGGCAGAGCGAGGGCTCGTACCTCTCATTTTCTTTATTGAGTTTCTGTGCCTAATCAATTGATTTTATATCTCTCATAATTTTAAGCAGAATTGCATAATATTCTTGTGTTGTTTGAATAGTGTTTTTTTGGCACCATCTAGTAGCAAATTTTGGGTAATGCATCTCATTGTGTATCATTGAAATTTACATTGATTAATTTTTTTTATTGTATTTTAAATTATTGTATAACAAATCATTTATATTTTTGCATAGACACTTGTACCTTGTTCTTACTGATTGCACAAAATAATTAGGTTCTCGATCAAACTTTTAGAGGTGTCTATATGTCCACCTCGCGGATCAATATCATTTGAATAATTTTTCTTTTGATCCATATTATTATTTTTTTATATATAAAGCATTTGCTTTAGACCAGGGCTAGGTAACCTCCAACATTCCAGCTGTTGTGAAACTACAGCTACCAGCATTCATACTTCCTATTTCCTTCTCAGAACTCCTAGAAACAAATGAAGCATGCTGGGATTAGTAGTTTCAGCTGGAGTGCCGAAGGTTGCTGACCCCTGCACTAGACTATTGAGACCCCCAGTGTTTTTCCTCATATGTATAAGTTTTGGGGTACCTCAGTCATAACCTATTGTTTCCTACATATTCCATGAGTTATTACATTTTTCATATCCATGACCATGATCTCACAGCAGCAGAGACAGATTCCAGTACCCGTGAGCTCAGGTCTCGCTACCCCCTCAGATGTTTGAAAAGATCTAGGCAACATCTATCCTAGTGACATGGGACTGGCTGAGACACCCCTTGCATGAAGTCACTGTTACCCTCAGACTCCCCCTGGCACCTTCCAGATCACAATTGTTCAGGTCTTGTTTCCAAGTTTCATGGTCTCATTAGATGGGGGTTTTTTTGTGTCCAGGTCAAACAGACCCTGATCTAAGCAAGATGTCTGTGGTATATGGAAGCCTTAATTTGATGGTACATAGACAGGTAGATATCTCTGTAGATATTCGGCTGCAGGGCTATCCTTAGTCCTCTGTGGTGGCCAATCTCCATCTGCAAGCCACATATGTACAGCTCCTTCCTGCACAGATTGCCTCCACAGAACCTGTTCTTCTTAGCTTCCCTTCACTCAGTCTCTGAGTTCATAAGAGCATTGCCCCTTCTTTCTCGCTCGTATCATTAGAGGACACAGGACCGTGGGTATAGCTGTTGCTGCCACTAGGAGGCGACACTAGGCTGAAAAGTGATAACTCCTCCCCTGCCGGCTATACCCCCTCCAGCCTGGAGAGAGCATATCAGTTTTTAGCTTAGTGTTGTAGGAGGCAGACCTCCCTGCTTGCAGGGCGGCTTCCTTTTGTTACTTTTTCTCTTTTCCCTTTTAGGTATGGGAAACAGAGTCTCCTAGCCTCTCTACCCGGGGAGCAAGACCGGTGTAGTTTTCCCTCTCCGCCCGACCTCCCCAAAGAAGATAAGGTGGACCAGGGCAGCCTCGCTCCCCTGCTTCCCGCCAGCCAAAGGGTCACCTGGATCCGTGAAGACCCTCCCGCAATTACAGACTCCGGCCACTTCGGTGCATGCTGCTGAAGAGGTGACACTGCTGGTCCATTAAGGGAGGGTGTAGAGAAGAGGATGAAGATGGTGGGAGTAATCGGGACTGGGTGAGTATTTTACCGCCCCTTCTCCCTCTGGGTCTCATCCTCTCCACTGGACCACAGGGGGGTACTTATCCCCTTCCCCCTGCTTAATGTGCCATGGGGAAGCACTTAAGGAGGCTTCCGCTCTACACTGGAGCCACCATTATCCAGGCCGGCCACCTCACTACCTCCAGCAACGGATACTTTTCGGACCTACCCACGATTCAGATGGCGCCCGCCTCCGGCTCGTTCTTCGGGCCGCCGGGGAGCTTCCGCGGCCAATTTCGGCAAGATGGCGGCCGCTTGCACTGCTCCGGGTCCCTCCATTCCTCGGGCGACAGGAACTGCATCGCGGTCAGCTAATTTAGGCCGTGGCTTCTCCAAAAATGCAGGCCGAACGTCGCCGCCTACCTCTATGACGCAGGGGCCGGGGCTTCCCACTGCGGCCCAGGAGGGAGGATCCTTTGATTCCCCGTGCTGATTCAGGCTCCCTCACCCGACTCACGCCGCTACTGGGACCAAGGGACCTGTGCAGCACGCCAGACCTGCAGGGTATTGCGAAGTGAGGTCACAGTTATGGGCAATCGAGGGTTACTCACTATTTGAAGAGAACCCTGGGCAGGCATGCGGCAGTGAAGGAGAGGTAGACACGAGTTCCTCTGGGGCACACTCTGTATGGAGAGACCTGGCCTGATGTTATGTGAGGTGCCCTGGATGTTGCAGGTGTTTAGAGTGCCTGAAGCAAGGTCCCTTTTGAGATTCGTGACGCCAGTGCCTGTAACGGTGGCACACCGATTGGTAGTAGCAATAAGTGAGGTACACAGGTGGTATAGTGAACCAAACGTTGCTTTACTTATAACAGTCCAACTTTGTACAACAAGATGGTAATGCAGTCCCTTATAACATATGCTTCACAAGCAGGCTTTCTTTCAGTTACTGGCAGGTATAATTCTGTGCAAGATACTCAGAGGGTAATCAACAACACACTCAGAATCAGGTTGTACCTTCTCCTCAGAAATAGTGTACGCTGTTCTTTAGAACTCCTGTCTGGTTTCTATCCCAAGGCCCGGATGCCTAAATGCTGGCTTAAATCCTTGGTAAATATATCTTCCTTCCGTATTAACTCTTGCTCTTACTCTATAGATCCTCTGCCCATCAGCTTACTTATCTTGGCTGGTAGCACTGTCTCTGTATGGCTTGAGGGTAACTGCAGGTTTCTCCCAGGAGGTCCTGTCCTTCTACTGGGGTGTCTTCTGAGCTAACTGAGGCTCACTTGAACTACAGGTAGGCTAGGGTTCTTCACTAGCCTCCTGGTCATAGCTAGCAGCCAGGGCTATCAAGCGGCATGTCAGGAGGAGGCCCTCAGCATTTCTCTGGCTGGTGCCTTCTGACTTCTGTCTCCACAGACTCCTGACTATGAACTCACTCCTCCCTGTCTGGGCCTGGACATTTATACTAGGGGCTCCCTATCTCCCTCTAGTGTCTAGGATGCCTAACTACACCCTAATAGGCCTGCTATTGCATAATACAGGGAGAACATTGCATGTAAAAAGAACACAGAAAATACATTAAATGCATAATCAAATATAAGATCACTGTCCCTTGTGAGCAGGAGTAACGCGCAGCCAATTGACCCTTGTGTAGTGCCCACGCCTACCTAGTGGGACACTACACCTGTAGTTCCCTGCAAGCTGGTAGGACGATTGTACCCCTCTCCTGCCTTGAGTCCAGTATTGGGTTTGGTTGGCAGCCATGTCAGAGCCACCGGCCATTACTTAATATGCATGCACTAAATGCAAGATTAAGTCCCTCGCAGCCAGCCAGACTCCGTATGCTGATACTGCAGGCTATGGCCAGACAGGTTCTGCCCCCCGAGCCTACGCAACCGCATGTCTACCCTGACCGAGTGGAACCAGACTGGGTCCGTGCCTTATCCCGGGCAGTGGAGGACCTCTCGAAAATATCCCAATCCACCCTCTTCTTCAGGGGTCGTTTGGTTGATAACTCCCCACCTGCGCAGTCCGTCCCTTCCTCGTGGTGGTCAACTTAGGGGCAGACCTTCGCACAAGCGGCCCAGCGCAGGACATCATTCCTCCTGACACTTGGGTATCTACACCCCCACCGGGTTCGTGCTCAGACGCATCCTCCCTTCCAGGGGAAAATCTGTCCGAAGGGGAGATTGAAGACTCTGGCACGGATATGGATCCGGAACAATCTTTTAACATTGCTTCCATGGTGGACAGCCTAGTTACTGCTCTCTGTGACACCTTCCAGGTGCAGGATGACTTCTCCATGAGCCACCAGGGAGTGTCTTTTCTCCGCTCCAGGTAGACGCCTAAAGCCTTACATGACGTCTTTTCGGTGGTCATTGCGAAGGCGTGGGATCGTCCAGATTGTCGCTTTACCACATCCAAACGACTATCTACTTTATCCCTTTCCAGCGGAGTGTGTGGCTAAGTGGTCCTCTCCTCCTAAGGTGGATCTTCAGGTCGCACATCTCACATCCCGCCATTCCTGTGGCCAATGGCTCATCCCTCCAGGACCCTGTGGATCGCCGTATGGAGTCCTTTTCTAAGTCCGTTTTTCGCAAGTGGCTTAACACTTCCCATTTTGGCTTCGGCCTGGGTGGCTAAAGTGGTCTTGGAGTGGGCACTCCGGTTAAATCAAGACTTGGCGGCGGACCTCCCTCTAACTGAGCACCAAGCCTTGGCCCTGCAAATCTCCCAAGCGGGAGGCTTCCTTGGACACAGGTGCGCTCGTTGCCCGCTCATTGGCTCTTGCTGTAGCCTTATGGTGCAAACTGTGGCTTAAAGTTTGGGCAGCAGATTCACTATTTCTGAGGCTACGGGCAGTAAAAGTACACACCTCCCAAACAGCAAATCCAAGCGGGTGTGTCGCGCTAGACTTTCAATACCCGGACTCATTCTTTTCGCCGTTTCTTGGGTACACGGCCGGCTGAAGGAGCCCCTCCCAAGGCTTTCACGCAAGACCAGCAGAAGGGTAGTCTCCTTTTTCAGGAAATTTGGCAGGCCCACATCTCAGACGCGTGGACGCTCGAGTGGTAAGCTCAGGTTGCAAGATTGAGTTTGCTTCTCCTCCTCCGGAACGGTTCTATCTGTCCCAGCCACCCAGATCGGGCTGTTACTTTTTTTCCAAGCAATTCGGTCTATCCTCACTTGAGGTGTGATCTCTCCAGTTCCCCTGGAGGAACATTTCACAGGGTTTTATTCAAACCTGCTTGTCATCCCCAAGGAGGTAGGAGCCATTCAACCGGTTCTGGATCTCCAGGTTTCTCCAGGTTCAACATTTCAGAATGGAGTCCCTTCGCTCCATTGTTGCTTAACTAGAGGGGAGAATTCCTCAATAGACATTCAGGATGCGTACCTACACGTACCCATTGCTCCGGCGGATCAGCTTTTTGATAGGACCTCACTACTACCATTTCGTCGCCCTTTCCTTATCTGGACGACATCTTGGTCAAGCAGCAACTTTCAGTCAGAACGAGGTCAGTCTACATATCACTCGGGATACCCTAGCACGCTTGGACTGGCTGGTGAACTTCTAAAAGTCACTCCTACCTCCCACCAGGCGGATCACGTTTCTGGGGATGGTCCTCGACAGTGCTCCTCCCTCTGGACAAGCAGCTAGCCCTCTTGCGGTTGGTCCGGCTTTTCATGAAGGTCTTGGGTACAATTGTTGCTTCCTTCAAGGCAGTTACGTTTGCACAATTTCACACCCGTCCCCTTCAACGGGCGACTGTCGTCCTGGGACAAGTCACCGGAATCCTTGGACCGTCACATCGTCCTTGCCCCAAGGGTGCGCTCGGCACTCAGGTGGTGGCTCTTGGCCCAAACTTTGGAGTCGGTGAAATCCTTTCTCCCGGTCTCATGGATGGTCATAACAGATGCCAGTCTTCAGGGTTGGGGTGGAGTCTTCCTGCCCCAGACAGTCCAAGGCATATGGTTGGAATCAAGACTGCCAATAAACATCCTGGAGCTCTGGGCCATTCATCTGTCCCTCCTCCATTGGACCCCTCCTGAGGGGCCGTCCAATTCATATCCAGTCAGACAACGCTACGGCTGTGGCTTACATCAATCATCAAGGGGTAACCCGCAGTCAAGCGGTGATGGAGGAATCTGCCAGAATCCTGCAGTGGGCAGAGATGCATGTTCCAGCTCTATCGGCGGTCTAAATTCCGGGAGTGGAGAATTGGAGGGCAGATTTCCTCAGTCAGACGACCGTGGACCTGGGAGGTCGTCCCTACCCCCGGAGGTGTTAGACTCCAATAGTTTCTGTTGGGGTCAACCGGAGGTGGACTTGATGACATCCAAGCTCCCCGCCTTCTTCTCTCGGACAAGAGGTCGCCGGGTGTTAGACATAGACGCACTGGTGGTGCTTTGGGACGGGTTCTCTCTACTGTATGTCTACCCTCCTATTCCCCTCCTGCCCCAAGTTCTGCGCAGGATCAGGATGGAGGGCATCCAGATGATTCTCATCGCTCCGGATTGGCCCCGTCACGCGAAGTATACCGATATCAACCTCCTTCTAGGAGACACACCGTGGCCCCTTCTGCTCCGAGACGCTTTCTCAGGGACCTGTCTTCCACCAGCATTTAGAGTCACTACGTTTGACGGAGTGGCTTTGGAAACCGTCATTCTAAAGCAGCGAGGTTTCCCCTCACAATGTCATCCACACCATAATTAAGGCCAGGAAACCAGTTTCATCCAAGATTATACAACTTGGGGGTCCTTTCTGCGCTTCTGTGAGGAATGTAGCCTTCCTCCACTGCGATTCTCACTTCCACCATCCTTTCTGCAATCCGGTCTGGCTTTGGGTCTTTCTCTTAGTTCCTTAAAGGGACAGGTGTCGGCACTGAATTTTTTTCCAGCGTCCTTTGGCAGAACAGGCCCCGGTCAAGACCTTTCTACTAGGGGTGGCTCACATTGTTCTTCTGTATCGCACCATCCTTATCCTCTGGGGACTTAAACCTTGTCCTTGGCTCCCGCTAATCGGCTCCTTTTGAGCCTCTGGATGCAGTTTCCCTCTGTATCCTTTCCTGGAAGGTTGCGTTCCTGGTGGTGATCACATCCATAAGGCGTGTTTTGCATTTGGCGGCGCTTTCTTGTAAGGAGCCTCTTATTTTGCACCAAGATAAGGCAGTGCTCCGCCCGGTACCTTCTTTTCAGCCGAAGGTAGTCTCTGCCTTCCATGTCAACTAAGACATTGTTCTCCCTTCGTACTGTCCCACTCCCTCACATCCTAGGGAGCAAGTTCTAAAATATAGTTTTTTTTATCCTTCTCCAGGTCAAGGTGATTCTGCATCAAGTTGTCACAGCTGTCATAAGAGCTGTGTGGCCTCTGCTGAAAGCCATCTGGCTTTGTCTGCATCTTTTAAGGCACGAGGGTCTTCTCACCCCTCCAGGATAACAGCAGGTTGCTGGACTTCAAAGCTCCCACCCCCCTAGTGAATCTGCGAGGTACAATTCATACCATGAAGACTGCACGAGAACGCTCTCCAATAATACGTACGAGAAAATGATTTTTCATATTAGATATCCATTACTTTGTGTTTCTCCTCCTTTGCAGTAGACCAATTCCAAGCCTGTAGGCTGGGTATAGTCTGTAGATTTTCCCTAGTGGCATCAGCCCATACTCATGGTTTCCTGTATCACCCCCAAAGAAAGATTTTACTGTCACTGAGAACAAAAAAAATAAAAATAAATCCTTATCCATAAAGAATAATTAGTCAAACAGCTAAATCTTTCCAGCTCACCTGCTCCACTCCATAGACATGCAAGGAACCCCGGATCAGGGAAACAATTTCTTCAGGAGCAGAAAAATCCAGCACATGCACCACGGATAAAATCCAACTTTATTGTGATTCTTTTAAAAATTCCATGAGCTGATCAGAATGCTTTACGCTAAGCTAATGCTCAAGAATGGAGGTCCGGTGACCCCGATTACAATTGATTGATGGTCAAACAGGTGCACTGCCGCTCCATTCAAGCTATGGAACTACAAGACACCCGAGCTCGTCCTCTGCAATCTTAATCCCACAGAGCTAAATATGGGACTCTGCTCACAAACAGGGGACACAGGACGAGAGTTCGAAATCGATGGGAGTCCCAGCGGTGGGACCATCACATCCCTTAAACTACAGACTGGGAATAACTTGTAACTGGAAAACCCTGTTAATGCTGGAGTAAAGTAATGAACAAAACACCATAAACAATAAGTGAGACAGGGGAAAACTGGTCCAATATGATTTAGAATTTATTATTTTTAATCTACCTCCATATACACCCGGCTATTCTCAGACAGGAGACAATTCTTCCCACTCATTCAATCAATTACACAATTTTGTTCCCAGGGAAAGGGAGAGGAATCTCAGTCCGGTCGCTTTGCTGCTTCATTATTTTCTCTCCTTGTCGAGGTTGTGGCCGCTCACAGCGCTGTGTCCTGTGGATGTGCCGCCAGACATGTGGAGAACCGGCTTCTCCTGCTGTAAGGTTACACAGTGATGAAGAACAGAAACTAAGAACTAGTGACGGAAACTGACACCCGAAGAGCATCTTAGCATCTGTAGCTGAAGAGCGCTCCTTGTGGCGGTTAAGGGTCTAGACCCGATTCTTGCCCCCCATTTAGAAATGCCTATAAATCCTCCCCCTCTCCTCTGCCTACCTCAGCCTGCTCCATGTACCTACCCTGCCTTTTGCACCTCATGAAGCTGCAGGATATTGGTGTTGTCCACATCTGGAGACTTTCCCACGGCCTACGTTAAATGGCGTGAGGTTCAGCCTGTGGCCCTTGCTCTCTGCTATAACCTCATCATAGGCCTTTTACTTCAGTGTGCTGCTGAGCCCAGGACCCCCGACCAATTACTGGTGGCTCCTACTTTTCTGCCTGGGCCGGCAAGTCAGCCAAGCACTTGATACTGAAATAAAGTACATGGGATTTGCATTCTCTGGTCGTACACGTCTTACAAAGAGGAGGCGCTCTCATCTCTTGTTCACCGGCCTAGTGGGAAAATATTCCAGGCTTGCGATTTTCTCACCGCTATGGGCACGAAATCGAACAACTGAAATGCTGTTGGGTAGAGGGGGATCTTTGGAGGTGGCGACGAGGTTTTCTGCTGACATGCCAGAGTCCATGCCCTCAGCCTGGAGGCCAGACTTGCTCCCTGCGTTACACAGCACATCAGGCTTATTCCTGTTTCTGTTCGGTGCAGTTACTGGCGAACTCTGGAGAACGCGATGGTCTCGGTCTGAGAGGGGAAATGAGCGATGTTCCCAAGGTGCAACAGTCTGCAGAAGGAGGAAGAAAGTGTTACTATAGGTAATTAGTGTAGAATATAGCCTGTAAGTAACACAGATTACCATTTTACCAACAAAGTGCAAAAATGATCACAGCGACCATTACAGTACTGTGCCTGGTCAGCAATGATGGGGATGCAGCATTCATTAGAGTGCAATGACCCCTTCAATTATCTGATCGATGGGGGTGTGAAGAGCAGGACACCCAAAAATCTGATAGGACGGGTCATCAATTTTGTAGCCCTGGAAAACCCCATTTTAACCCCTTCCCAACATCTACTGTAAAAGTACGGTGGATGACGGGTCTGTTTAAAATGGTGCTTTCACACAGCAGACAGCTGGGGCTAATGTCCACGATCTGCGCTAATGCCGATTGCAGACATCTAAACCGTCAGATGCTGTGGGGGGTGGTCGGTACAAAATGTCCAATTTGCCTTTTTTCAATCACTTCACCTCCCATAAACAATTGAATATAGTGTGACCCAAAAATCATACACTCCAAAATAGTATAAATAAGAATTGTCCAGAAAAAAAAAACAACGAGCCCTCACACAGCTCCATAGACATAACTATAAAAAGTTAAGAGGGTCAGAATATGGTAATGAGAAAAATAGATAAAAATTTCAATTTTTTTCAGTATTAAAACACAAGACAGACTAAGCAAATACAGCATCGTCATGTAAGATGAAACAAACCTGTTCTTCTTCATCTGGGACCTCAGGGGTGGAAGATCTGGTGTCTTCACTCCAGGAAAGCCCCCTGGTGCGGCTGTAGACAGAGAGGCATTGGACAGTGCTGTAAGGCTCCTGGTTGTCTGTTGCAGCAGATGACAGGGTTAGTGGGACCTCATTAAGGCTGTGGAAACCAAAGTCCGGGGAGGCTGGCTGTTGGAACGACCCTTGGCTATTGGATGAGGGTTGTGGCGTCCATCGACCATCAGATTTGTTAGAGGATCTAATGAACAGAAAAATAACCTGTTTCAAATATCCACAAGCAAAGAATTGAGAGTCGTGTTCTTTTCACCGCTACTCTGAAGCTTCTGCCAAGCAAGACAACTGGGACACCTGGACGCTCCGACTAAGGTTCCTGCCTCTTCATGAGGCCTGCTGCTCATTACACACTGCACATCATCCAAGGCAATTTAATTTGATATGTCGCACGTTCAATCAGCAATGCGGACAGCTGCAGAGTACTCAAATTGTGTGTAGTAGGTGTTTCTGGTTGATGTAGTGCAATGTACACTAACCTGGTACGGCTGACTCTCTGCAAGGGCAGGTATAGGTAGAAATAGTTTGTGACGCCAGTGCCAAGTAAACGGTGGCACGCCGTTTGCGGATGCAGGAATAAATTGAGGAAACGTAGTCTTAAAACAGAACTCAAACTTTAGTAGGTTTTCCAAGCAGAGACAATAAAGGAAATGCAGTTCCTCAGCATACAGTCGATTTTGCAATTCGGTCGATGCAGGCAATTCAGTACAGCAGGGTAATTACAGAGTGTTAACCACAGGACTTGCAGCACAGGAGCTTGCACTCTAATTCTGTCTGATCCTGGAATGTAGCAATTCTTCACCAAGGCCCATTAACCTAAGTCTGGCTTTATATCCTTGATTATGGCTTAAATAAGTACCTCCTCTGTCTTTCTCAGTACCTCTGGCTCTTCTGATCTTTGCCTCTGTCTCTCTCAGCTTCTGAATGGTTCCTCAGGCTCTTAGTCTAAGATATTCCTGCTTCTGCATATGGGATTTCAGGAGGGAATCTTCTCCTGAACAGCAGGCTTCAGGCCTGGACTTGTCTCAGACATTGTCTAATCTCCAACTGTAGCTTACAGATACTAGACTCCGTCTGCCCTGCACTTCCCTGTCTGGCCTTATATAAACTAGGGCTCCCTAGCTCCCTCTAATGCCTAAGAGCTGGAATGACACCCCTAGCCGGCCTGTACTTGCAAGTTTCATAGCAACAGGGAAATACATGCATTACATGACATTTTATAAAACTGACATATAACAACTTCCCCATAATTAGGAGGGACGACAGCACACCAAGTGACACTTTGGTAGTGACGGGTATTACAGTCCCCGTACACTACATACCCCACTGCTTTAAGCTGAGTACGACCTCGTACTCCATCATGGGTCGCCCAACTGGAATCTCTACCTGAAATAGAAAATAGAGACATGCAGGCATACATACATGTAATTCATCTGCATTTACATTTATATCAGGTCCAATTGGCAAAAATGAAGTGTAGTGACAAGGGGCGTCGTTCTCTTCTCTCAGGATAATGAATGGAACGGGGGCGCTGACCTGGCACAGCGTAACATTAGAACCAGGATAGTCCATGACAATGAATAAGTCCATGATAAAACAGTAGAAAACGGTATAAAAGTTCTTGGAGGCTCAAATAACAAACATGAGTCCGTACCCAGGCTATTTCTTATCAAATCACAGAGGCTCTCATGCGGTGGAGTCCATCCCTGGGCACAATACTTTTAAAAGAGTAAGAATCTCAGAGGCTCAGGTACTTTTTGAGTCTGTCTCCGGGCACGGTTCCTTAGTATGAAGTTGCACAATAACGGACAGCAAGAAAAGTGCTGTAAAACCCCTGATCAACCTGAAAAGGGGGTGAAGGGTAAAAGGTGCAACAAAGGAACAGGCACAACTTGGTGTGGGGTAACAAAAGCAGGCAGGAGATCCCGGAAACAAGCCTGGCCTTGCTGACTTTGTGATTTCAGTGGTCAACACCTACCACTGAGCCGTGGACAAACTGGCAGCCGCAACAAAGGACCAGCAACATACAGTAGGACTCCTGTCCTGGAAGGGTTAACATGAAACTTCAGAAGAAATAAATCAAAGGCCTAGCAGGCTGATCACAGTGGCATATTGTAATCACTTGACTCCGCTGGCAAGTACCGTCTGTAGTAGTCCTCTACAGGAGGATGGGCCCACATGACTGTATCAGGGGGCAGCTGCAGGGTAAAGGGGCCCCTAATAGGTATTGGCCCCATAGGCCTAGGGGTGAACCCTCTGATGGACCGTGCCGGCCCTGGCATGATCACTGCAGGGTGTAACGCGCTTGGCACCGCCGCAGCAAGCGGTCCGGTGCTCTGGGTGCAGCAGTTTACGGCAATCGCGGGTCCGGTCTGGGGCACTGACGGAGCGGTGGCAACAGAAGGCGGTCTACGGGTGGTGACAGGCACCCTTACCTCATCCTTCCTTGGCGGTGTCTGGATCCTGGCGGTGTATGTCTTGCGCAACTCCCGCAACTTCTCCTCCAGCCGGACGATCTGCTCACCGATGCTCTCTGTGTCGGAGTCGCTGTCCTCTGCTGGCGCCGCCGGCGCAGGTACAGTCACCGATGACGCGGACTCGGCCTCTTCAGGTTCTGGCGATGCGTCTGGTCTCCGTCCCATCCGGATGTTCTGAAAGGTAGCACTAAGTCCTTTTAAGTGCTCCAGCTCTGATATTGTCTTCTCCCGACGAGGCAGCTCGGGGGAAGGATAGGGGCTCACCCATTTCTCCAACACGGTTGGCTGCCAGAAGACGTTCGGCCCAATGAAGGAGCTCCGCTCCTGGAAGGCGTGATGGGCCGGCTCTGGAGAGCGTTCAGGTTCCCGCTCGCAGCCAGAGTAGTCTTCTCTTTCTTCTGCCTCCCAGTCCTCAGGTGCTCGCTTGGGACGGGTCACAGCAGTCGCATAAGGGCCTCGCAGGCCCTCGGCAGGGGTGTACTCCACTTCCTCTCCCTCGCGGAGGCTGTCCTGGTACGAAGGGAGGTAGTCTCTTTTGACAGACCTTCGATTAACATAGAGGTCTCTGCCAGTTAGATAGTCCTGAATAAACCCGTAGCCACGGGGTTTGTCAAACGACAGCACCACTCTCTTTCTCCTTTCCAGGCGGGGTTGGGTGTGCGTATGTTTCTCATGTATGGTCTTGGTTAGTTCCTCATAGACGATTTTAGTCTTTGTGTTCCGCTTGATAGCGGCCTCTCGGATCTCCGCCATCAGGGAGGACCATTTAAAAGATGGTTGGAAAAAGTCCCTCCACGAGCCATAGTAGGGCTCGGGTTCTTTCTCCCTTGGGCGGCAGGCGGGTTGCTCCGGTCCCGGAGCGTAGGCCGGTGGAGCCTCCTCTGGCTCTACACCGATGTCAGTCATCTTTTTAATTTCAGGTACGGACGCTGCAGCAACACTCTGCTCACAATCCAACATGCTCGATCCTACTGAGGAGAGCGATAGGGTCGCGTCAATTAAAGTAGCCAGCTCCTCCCATTGCACTGGGAGGCCGCCCCCCAGGTATTCCAGTATAGGGAAGGCGGTGTCCATGCTGGCAGACATGCAAATGTCCAGATAAGCCGTGGCGCCTGCCCTTGACCTTCTTCCCGCTTTTTCCTCAGAAAGGCGCCAATTTTTCCCGCCTTTTCGGGATGAAGGTGACGCAGCAGTAAATTCAGCAAGCTCAGCGGCCATCTTTAGGTACAAACGCTGTCTATTCACTGACAGCAAGCAGGAATGTTTAAAGTCCACAAAACCACACTCCAATGCGGCGATTTTCTTCCTCTGGGTAGCGCAACACTGCACAGCGCTTTTTAGAGGTTTTTGGTACACTTTGGGTACGATTTTCAGTCCACAAAGTCCACTTGAATAAAACAGGAAAATGTCACTTTGGTCACAGGGCAACGGTATAAGGCACAAAGTTCACGCTTCTTGCACTAGAAAGCGTGCGTATCCTGTTCGTGACGCCAAAAGAGAGGTGCAGAGTACTCAAGTTGTGTGTAGTAGGTGTTTCTGGTTGATGTAGTGCAATGTACACTAACCTGGTATGGCTGACTCTCTGCAAGGGCAGGTATAGGTAGAAATAGTTTGTGACGCCAGTGCCAAGTAAACGGTGGCACGCCGTTTGCGGATGCAGGAATAAATTGAGGAAACGTAGTCTTAAAACAGAACTCAAACTTTAGTAGGTTTTCCAAGCAGAGACAATAAAGGAAATGCAGTTCCTCAGCATACAGTCGATTTTGCAATTCGGTCGATGCAGGCAATTCAGTACAGCAGGGTAATTACAGAGTGTTAACCACAGGACTTGCAGCACAGGAGCTTGCACTCTAATTCTGTCTGATCCTGGAATGTAGCAATTCTTCACCAAGGCCCATTAACCTAAGTCTGGCTTTATATCCTTGATTATGGCTTAAATAAGTACCTCCTCTGTCTTTCTCAGTACCTCTGGCTCTTCTGATCTTTGCCTCTGTCTCTCTCAGCTTCTGAATGGTTCCTCAGGCTCTTAGTCTAAGATATTCCTGCTTCTGCATATGGGATTTCAGGAGGGAATCTTCTCCTGAACAGCAGGCTTCAGGCCTGGACTTGTCTCAGACATTGTCTAATCTCCAACTGTAGCTTACAGATACTAGACTCCGTCTGCCCTGCACTTCCCTGTCTGGCCTTATATAAACTAGGGCTCCCTAGCTCCCTCTAATGCCTAAGAGCTGGAATGACACCCCTAGCCGGCCTGTACTTGCAAGTTTCATAGCAACAGGGAAATACATGCATTACATGACATTTTATAAAACTGACATATAACAACTTCCCCATAATTAGGAGGGACGACAGCACACCAAGTGACACTTTGGTAGTGACGGGTATTACAGTTCCCGTACACTACACAGCTCCTAAGTGTGTCATCTACACCGAGGTGACCTGGAAATCACAGTCCTGTCTGCTTGTGTGTTCTGCTCTGTAAAATTAAATTTACGTACCTGCTTCCTCGCCTCTGCGGAGCAGCTGAAGTCCAGGAATCCCAGCGGGAGCGCTCCAGATCCTCGTATGCACTGTGGCGGTTCTGATATGCCTCTGCGGACAGATCTTCAAGCTGCAGAGACACAGAGAAGTCAACATAACTAGATGAAGTCAGGGCATAGCAGAGTCTGCTCACCGTGTGGGAAATTAATAGACTGGATGGGCTCTGTCCTAAACTGGAAACTAAGCAGCATCAATGTCAGACAGACCAGCGCAATCTGCCAGGAAATGCAAGTCAAAGGGGTCGTCTCATCTGAGACACTGGGCGCATATCGCTAGGATATACCCCTATTGTCTGATGGGTGTGACACCCGCACCTATCTCCTAAAAGTAGCCCCAAAAGTGGTGGAGGGTGCACTGCGCATGCGCAGCCGCCGTCCATTCATTTCTATGGGGCCACGAGAATAAAGCACTGGCGCAGAAATTTCCGTCAGGCCCATAGAAGTGAATGGGACGGGTGGGCGGTCATACACTGTGCGCTCCCATTCACTTCTATGGGGAGCGCGCTTGGATGTGGCCGAACCAAAGTCCTCAAGCCACCACTTTGCTCGCTCTGTTCTCCATATAGGCGCGGGTCCCAGCGGTGGGACCCAAACCTATAAGACAATAGGGGATATCCTAGCAATATGCCCCCAATGTCTCAGATGTGAATACCCCTTTAACTCTGCATTGTAAGGAGGAATAAAAGTAAATCTATTACCCAACATAACAGCTGTACACAGGTCATTAATGCCAAAGGTTAAATAACTTCTAGGGGTCGTCACAAAAAATACCCCTCCATATGGGCATGGGGGGGTCCCAGGCCTAGGATCCCCCTTTATGGTCAGGTTGGAACCTCCAGCTCTCACGATTGTGGACGCAACGTGCTCCAGTATTACACAGACAGCTCCTCATCTGAATGACTGACCCCACAGTGGCTATACCTACTTCATTTACAGGGAGGCAATGCTGCCACCTGCAACTCCCTAGGACACACTCTGACTCCCTGAAAGATAGTACACATCATAGGATGTAAGAGAGGGTCAATGGAAGAATAAATATGAGAGGGGGGCTGAAAGGGGGCATTGATGCTTAGTCCATTGGAAAAGATCAGTTGCCGATGTGTTATACCCACTATCAGTCACACAGGCAGCGGCATTAATGTGAAGGAACTGAAAGTATTGTTTAACCAATAAGACAAAACCTCCCCTCATCTAACAACTCATAAAGAAAAGGCCACACTGCATTGCTAAAGGTCTTCTCAGCATCAAGACCCGTAGGTGGTTACGCTGGGTTATGCTCCGGTACTGTGGACGCAACGTCCAGTCTATGAGTTGCAGTGCTGCTTCTGTTCTAAATGAGGTCTGTCTGAGCATTGCAAAGAAAGCCGGGGAGTATTATTTGGAAACGATTCGCCAATGTTTTCACTAGAATTTGTAATCGTGGTCAAGCAATGAAATCGGTCAAAAAGACTGAGTCTTCAGGGGATCTCTACCAGGTTCATGGAGATCTGTCCAGGAGTCAGTAACACAGTGAATAGGAGTTACATAAGTAAAAACCGAGTTAAATAGTCCAGTTAGGACAGGTATTGTCAGAGGATGGGATGTTTTGTAATACTCTGCCGAAAGACCATCTGGACTCAGTGTTTTACCATTCAATGCCACAAAAATGGCCCGCCGAACCTTCTCCTCCATGAGAGCAGAATCCCATTAGAGTAGCTGGAACAGTAGGGTGGTCATACTTACTTGGTACCTGCGTTACGGCTTAGTTGCTCCATGACTGCCTATGTAGGTCCAGGGTCTCTGGGAAACAACAGTAATTTGCTGCAGCGGTCAAGTGCCACCTCGTCAACAGGATGCTGATTCTCAAAGACCCCGGACCTGCGGAGGTGGATGTGGAGCGATGGAGACGGAACCCAGTGGTGGAGACCAGATAAGTATGAACACCACCTGAGGTCTGGACACTCTGAAAGCATCTGTTAAAAGGTTTAAAGCTGGATAACCACTTTAATAATGGGGAGGAGAGGAGGGACTGCCCTGTAGAGGTCTTCATAGTAATCACTGAATATTTAAGCAATTTATACAGGATTAGCAGTAACTGTGCCAGTCAGAGGGTTCTGCAACTGGGTGACTGGTTTATAAAGTTGACTAGATTTAGTAAGGGCCGCTAATAATTTACCCGTCTTATTGCCCCAACAATAGAATTTAATTTATGATATCTGCATCTGACAATGAGACTATATGTATAGCAGGCTCGATTTCCAGCCTGCATTTGTGGGAGGGGCATAGGGTATTTAGCCGGCCGCACGCCCTCCCACAGGTGTCGGCATCGCGCGGTGCACCTCGTATCACGGTTACGTCATCCGAGTGCGACTTCCGGTTCCGGCTAGATCGACGAGCAGAGGCCGCGGCGGTACGCTTCTCCTGTGCGGCGGTCTTTGGTGGTAAGCTACCCTGTGCTGCTTCGTCGCCGCACTGCATCTCCGGGCGCCCACCGCCGGCTCCGCTTCCCCCACCGGCGCGTCTCCTCTACTGCGCTTGTCCACGCGCACTGGGCCGCGCCATCTGACTCCCGTTCGGCCGCGGCCATAGCGCTCGGTCGGTGGGAGCGCGGGTTCCTGGCGTGGCCGGCGGGGGGAGCGGTGCAGCAGCAGATGTTGGTGCGGGTTTTCAGGCAGCACTGGTGCGCGACTTCCCGCATGCGCGGCCCGAGTCATGGCTTGACATACGTTCCCTATGTGTAGTCTCCCCCGCAGCACGCCGCTTCTCCCAGCCGTCGCATTGCAGGGGGCGCCGCACGTCTCCTCCTCCCCCCTCTGGCTGACTGCATCACCATTATCAGTGCCTGGGGGAGCGGCAGACGGGGACGCGGCGAGGCGGCGTGTCCCCTGTGGATGGTTTCTTACCCCCTGGGTGGGCACAGCGCCATAGTCGGCCCCATTTTTTAATCCTGAGACGCCCGTTCCCTTGCTGGAAATTCCCCGGCTCTTTCCGCCAAAACGATGGCCTGCCTTGTTTTAAAAGCGGGCATGCTGGACAAACCTTGGCATGCTGTCAGGGGTCCCTCTCACGCACAGTAAGGTGGTTGGTGTCACATCCCACACAGTCTGTGGGGCAGAGCGGGCCCCGTCACTGGTCCAGGAATGACAGCCGTTTGTCTGCAGGATGTTTATTTTAAGCAACTAGCAGCCCGTCCTGTGTTTTTAGCGTCCCCAGGAAAAAAAAAAATATATATATCTTTCTGTCCGCTCTGATATGTTCTGTATTCTATTTACCTGGCCCGTCATGTTTTCTCCTTCCAGGTACGTCCAGGTGGTCTTCTTTTCCTGTTTTGCACTAATATGGTTCTCTCCGTGTCCTGTCGCCTGATGCGTTCAGGTTCCCTTTCGGGTCCTGTCGCCTGATACGTTCAGGTTCCTTTTCGGGTTCTGTCGCCTGATACGTTCAGGCTCGCTTCATGTCCGATCACCTGATACGTTCAGGTTTCTTTTCAGGTCTGGTTGCCGGATACGACCGGGGGTTGTTTTCGTCATGTCCTTCCACCTGATCCGTTCAAGATTTCCTTCATGTCCTTCTGCCTGATACGTTCAGGTTTTGCTTCATGTCCTCCTGCCTGATACGTTCAGGATGTTCTTTGTGCCTTCGGCCTGATACATTCAGGTTCTGTCTTCGTGTCTGTCTGCCTGATACGTTCAGGTTTTTTTCTTCATGTTTTTCTGCCTGATACGTTCAGGTCCTCGTCATGTCCTCTTGCTGTTTCAGTCTTCATCATGTCCTCCCTCCTGTTACGTTTGGTTTCGTGTCCCGTCTTGTCAGACCTGGTTGTTCGTTCATCTTTTTCAAATCTTTCTTTTTGTCTGCTACCCACTTCACGTCGCATTCCTCTCCTACTGTCCTGTTGCATCTTTCTCCTACCCCATAGGTGTACCTATCACGGTCAGTTCAGGCTTCCTTATCTGTCACGCTCGGGGCCTGTTGCTCGCCGTTGCCATCACGCACGGGTCATGTCACCTCACTGCCTGCCACATTGGTAAAATTCCACGCTGGCAGCCAGTTGGGGCCTCGTTTCCAGACACGTCTCGGCTCTCGGTCTTGTTCAGGGCCCGGCGTTTTTCAAGTCACTTGTTCACGCCAGGTCATGTTTCGTCACTACCTTATACGCTCAGGCCACTCAATTCACGTCAGATCTTCCCCACAGGGTCCGGCCTTCTTCTTGCATCATGTCTCACGTTTCGGACATTGAGGACTCAATGTCCATCCCAGAGTCAGCGGTCTCCGAGGCAGCCAGCCGCGCGTCTTACAGACACTGGACCATCCCCAGGATGATCGCCGAACTTAAAAAGAAAGGGATCCGCCACTCGGCATCTGCACGAAAGGCAGAGCTATATCGTCTGCTCTTTCCTGAATCTCCCAGGACTCCCGAACCACCCGGAGCCTCCGAAGACATGGTCTCCATGTCGACCATTCAGCTCTCCCTGACTCAACTCCATGCGACCATTAACAATCTAGCGTCTTCAATGTCACACATCGACTCCAGGCTCCAGGCCGTCGAGAGCAAGATTTCTACGCCTCCTCCTCCGGCAGAGCCCGAAGCTGTTCCTTCAACTTCCCATGCCAACGTCCCAGGTACAAGTCTGGCCTCTCCTGACATCGCCCCCGCGTTCTTCGTATCAGAGAACATCAGGCGGGATATCCTGGCAGGAAAAGACATCAATTTGGCCGCCATCCTAATCTCTACCCATGATACGGTCGAAAACCGGACAATCGCCTGCGGTGATATGTCAGTGGTGCTGAGGTCTAAAGACGTCCGCCTCAACAAGAAGCTGTCCATCCCCGAATTTATGCTGACCTTCAGCCTGTACCGGGACATAGTGTGCTCCATCCATCCCCACCGCAGGGTAGAATTGGATACATACATGTACAAGGTCACCAAGCTGGGATACAAAAATGGCAGTTCCCCCTTTTATGAGTATCACCGGTCCTTCTCTGCCAAAGCTGCAGCGGCATTCCTCCAGCACCAGCATGTTACCAACTGGGAGGTTTTGGACATGGAGATTTTTTGCAGGCATTTCGCCGGGCAAAAATCCCCAGCCTGTGCCGGTTGCCTATCAGTCCTCCATTCGTCTGATTGGTGCCCCCATGTCGCCAACCCATCCCCTGCCAGGCCAATGTTCAGCGCCGGGGCGCAGAAACCCAACCCCGCCACGGACACACTCGGTCGTCCCATCACTTTCTTAGGAAAGAATCAG
Source organism: Bufo bufo (assembly GCF_905171765.1). Classification (NCBI taxonomy): domain Eukaryota; kingdom Metazoa; phylum Chordata; class Amphibia; order Anura; family Bufonidae; genus Bufo; species Bufo bufo. Next base: position 547,776,522 of record NC_053393.1, on the reverse strand, counting down.
ATTTGTAATAACTTCAACCTGGGTTTCTGCAGTTATGATAAGTGCAAAGCTTTGCACATCTGCTCCATCTGCTTTAGGGCCCATCCTCAGTCCTCCTGTTACCAACGCACGGCCAAACGCTCCTGACTAGGCGGGGTCAACGTTGACCTGTTACTCTCCCTCCTCCAACAACATCATGACCCCAGTTTTGTCCTGTTTCTCAAACAGGGTTTTTCGGAGGGTTTCCATACAGGGCTAGTCACCCTTCCGCAGGTCACTCATGAATGCCCCAACCTTCTCTCTTCTCTGGCGGATCCCGGGGCGGTGGACGCTCTGCTGGAGGCGGAGTTGCAGAAGGGCTTCATGATCGGTCCTTTTGCCAAATCCCCTTTCCCTCTGTGCCGGGTCAGCCCCATAGGTCTGGTGACCAAAAAATCCTCTAATAAAAAAAGATTGATCTATGACCTGTCTGCTCCTCATGCATCCAGCACCCCCAGCCTAAATTCCCTGGTCTCGTCGGACGAGTTCTCCATGCAGTACTCGTCCCTGGACGAGGCCGTGGAGCTCATTTTACAGGTCGGGGCAGGAGCTTGGTTGTCAAAAGCGGACATTGCTGATGCCTTCAAGTTGCTGCCTATCCTGCCTCACCTGTGAAAGTTCTACGGCATCAAATGGAGGGAAAAATATTATTTTGCCACCCGCTTGACGTTCGGGTCAAAGAGCAGTCCCTGGCTCTTTGACCAGTTCGCCCAAGCACTTCATTGGCTCTTGGTCAACCATGCCTACTGTCCGAGGGTTATCTATTATCTGGACGACTTCTTGCTCATCGAGCAGGCCGAACACACCCCGGATAGGTTGGACAGCCTCCTCAGCCTGTTCAGCCGCCTGAACGTTCCAGTGGCTTCAGCAAAGGTCGAGGGCCCCTCCAGGGTAATCACCTTTCTGGGCATCACCCTGGACACAATCAGAATGGAGGCCAGCCTCCCCCTGGACAAATTAAGCAGGTTAAAGGACTCTGTGGCCAGGCTCGTGGGCACCCGCACAGTGTCAAAGTTGGAACTCCAGTCTTTATTGGGGTCCTTCAACTTTGCCGCCAGGATCATGCCTCAAGGCAGGTCTTTCACCGCCGGCCTGCTCAGACTCCTCCCAACAGCCTCAGATCAGCATGCCCTCATCCACCTCAGACGCGATGCGCTGGCGGATCTGGCCATGTGGTCACTGTTTTTGTCCAGCTGGAATGGCATCTCCCTCTTCGTTCCTCAGTGGAACGAGGCCTCCCCCTTGGTGTTCTCCGATGCTGCTGCTTCCCTCGGTTTCGGGGCCATCTGCGGGGACCAATGGTTTGCGGGTCCTTGGCCCGCGCAGGTCTCCTCAGACCAGGAGGCTGCCAGGTCCTCCCCCCTGCTCGAGGTTTACCCCATCGTCGCAGCCGCTCTTGTCTGGGAGCAGTTGTGGAGTAACAGGCCAGTGTGCTTCATGACTGACAACCAGGCAGTTGTTGACATCCTCACTAGGGGTAGGTCCAGCTCCCCCAAGGTCATGCGTCTGGTTCGCAAGCTCACCTGGCTGTCTCTTCAAAACAACTTCCGTGTCATCTGCAGGCACATAGAGGGCAAGAAAAATACCGCAGCCGATGCTCTGTCCCGTTTAAACTTTAATTTGTTTTTTCAGGTCATGCCGGGAGCACGGAGAGTCGGGATCAACCCTCCGGGGTTCGAAGCCCTGATCATGGACTAGAGGAGTACATTTCCGCAGCCCACAGTCTCATCCGCAAGTCACTCTCGGCTAATTCTGCCCGGAACTATTTAACGGGGTGGAACACCTTCAGGCGGTTTGCCCACCTTCACCCCAGGGGGGACAGAGACAGAGTCTCCTTCATCCTGGCCTTCCTGGCGTACTGCCACAAGGAGCTCCGGTTGTCCCACAACACCATCAGACTTTATTTAGCGGGCATCCAGCACCACCACATGATCAGTCATCCCAGTCATACCTCTTTCTTTTCCTCCCAGGCGGTCAAGGCGGTCTTGAGAGGCATTCAGAAGCTCTCTTCTCCTTCCACTCCCACCAGACAACCAGTTACAGGGGAATTATTCCAAAAAATTTCTGCCGCCCTAGATGGTAGTCCCTTTGGCCCTTTCAGAAGTTTGATCCTCAAAGCTGCTCTCTACCTCAGCTTCTATGGGTTTCTCAGGCCTGGGGAATTCTGCTGCACCTCAGCCCAGAATCCAGGGCCAGCAATCAGTCAGCTCCACCGTAGTTTAGACCACTTCACCTTCTCTCTACTTTCCTCCAAAACCTCCCAAGTCGGTCCACCGGTACAGATTGAGTACTTCAATTCGTTCAATCCTTGGTGCCCAGTGTCAGTGTTCAATCAGCTGCTCTCCACTCTCCATGAGAGAACTCCCGACAGCCCCCTACTGCCATTTCCCGTGCTTTCACTGACATCCGCGCAGTTCATCAGGCCATTCGTTCCATAGCTTCGGGTGTGGGGTTCCACGCTGCCTCCATTTCCGGACAAGCTTTTTCCAGTTTGGTTTTGTAATACTCAATTAATAAAATCCATGTTTTGCCCCCTTTTTTGGCTACCCGCGTCACGTGGCTAAAGGCACACCAGCCAAGTTAGGTCCTACCGTGTCCAGTTCTCCACCCTCTTTCCAACACTCCCCCCGGAGCCTTGACCACAAGTATAGCAGGCTGGATTTCCAGCCTGCATTTGTGGGAGGGGCATAGGGTATTTAGCCGGCCGCACGCCCTCCCACAGGTGTTGGCATCGCGCGGTGCCCCACCCGACCCACCCTCTTTTCCAGTCTCACTTCAGCTCAGACTCCCTGGGTTAGCCCCCTTTTTTGGCTACCCGCGTCACGTGGCTAAAGGCACACCACTAGCCAAGTTAGGTCCTACCGTGTCCAGTTCTCCACCCTCTTTCCAACACTCCCCCCGGAGCCTTGACCACAAATAAAAGATATATAAAGAATATGGTGGCTCACTGACGCCTGTAGCTATGAGTGGGTGCTACTAAGCCTAATGACTCACCCAGTCAAAAGGAAAATATGAAATATATAGAGAGGCTGAGCACTCTCCAAATGGACCACACAGGGACTAATTCAATATATATAAAAGAGTCCAGAAGATGTTCAGCCATGAATTAGGCCTGTGGTGTCTCCGTACAAGGGGATAAGACAAGCGCACCTCGGGCCTGTAACCAGGAGTTATGTATTTCACCAAACCATTTCTCCTTCTTTCTACACGAGAGATAACGGACTGTTATACTTTTTATCCTTTATTTTTTATTTATGTTTTTCTCAGTTTATTAGATTTCTATATTCTATCTTTTATTACATGTATTTCTTCTTATATCTATGTCCGGGCAGCAGGATGTATGTCCCCATATAAAGGGGACTCAGGGCAGCCATCAGATAATGTCTGTACACAGAGATGCAGGGAAAACATGGTTGGTGTGTCCTCTGCCTGCCCACCAGCCGCCTCTATTGAAGGGATTTCCTCTGATGTCAGCAGTTTCCTCCAGTGCAGGACCCAGCACCATCTTCATATTCTTAACCTCTTTGCTGAGATCTTCAGGTGAAGTTCATGGTGTTGCTGAGGACGCTATGAGGACCAGACTTCTCATATTTCTCTTATTCGCCGGTGTCATCATAACTGCAGCAGCAGAAGAACCTGAGGCATCTGCAAGAGATAAGACCGGAGGGGGGTCATGAGAGTGGACAGGTCAAGTGGTGACAGTGGGGACTGATGAAGAGAGGGGTAGTAGGTCCTAGAGATACGAGCTGATTACGGTGAGTCCTGCTGCTGAGTCCCCCCACAATCAGCTGGTATCACTGGAGGAAACATTTAGGGAACTCTTCTGGGAAAGTCAAGTGATCACCAGAGGGTAGGAAATGTCCTCTATAGCGAGAGGGGCCCTCTGTGATGCCTATCTGCTCGGGATGATAGAGAGGATGCTGATGGGGGGACCCTCAAATATTTTCTGCATTTGGCCTCATAGGTAGAGGGGATTATGTAAATGTGTGTACTTACCTTGTTAGTCTGTTCCTGCTGCTCTTTCTGATGCTGCTTGGAAAAGTAAGAATAGATTTAAAAAAAAAAATCCCTGCATGGGCAAACACAGTTGGGGTCCTAGTGCCCCCAAAACAATCTTTCCCCCTCCCTAGTTCATGAACGTTTAATGCATTAAATCAATTATTTCTGTGGCCAATAGGGGGAGCTCATTGCATGCTGATGTATCATAGAGTTCACTGTGTAAGCCCCTATGCAGTGAGCTCCTTCAAGTGGCAGTTACAGGTAGACTGAAGGTAAATTATTACTTACCTGCTGCTCTTGTTTTGTCTTCTCAGGCAATTTGGTGTCCACCAACCGCGTCTTGTCCTAAAGGAAAGATTAAAGTAGATAAGATCAGCTCCATGTGATGACAGGATCAGTCTATACAGTTCTGTACACGGAGACTGTCCTGTGTCATGTCCTGTGGACACTAAATGAGGCAGAGCTCAAAGCAGGAAAGTATGTGACCACTAAAATTCAGTCTTACTTATTCTATAAACTTACTGGGTGGTCTCCTCAGTTGGTTGGGCCAGCATCACCTCTATGTCCAATGGTCTATAATGAAAAAAACAGCTCTGACAACAATGTATGGGCTCCGATCACATAGTTATATATACCTATATCTGGAAATATTATCAGCTCATTATATATAGACTCTGTACTCACCTTGCTGTGTTCTCAGCTTGTTCCTCCACTACAGTCTCTTTCTCCTCTACTTCCTCTACTCCCACCTTTTCCTTTTCCATTTCCTCTCTAGCATTTTCCTCTTTCACTTCCTCCTCTTCTGCCTTTTCCTCCTCCGCCACCTTCTTCTCCTCCTCTTCTTCCTCCAGTTCTATTTCCTCCTTGCTATTAGACATAGAACATACATTATATCAGGACTTTGTTCTCACCATTATTAGGGGAGGAGATTAGAAGGGATATCAGTGTGATGCTCTATGGTCTGGTTTTAAGGTAAAAAAGTTTGTGACCCCCCTCCCCCTTTGCCCAGGCTCCAGCATTGCCAGTTCCTCCCTGCCCGGTTTATACACTTACATAGTGTCCATCTTAAAGGGTGGCTCCAATTTCTTCACTGTTCGTATCCTATAATAGAAAACAGCTCTGGTTACTGGAACTACCCAATATACACCCCAAATATAAGATGTGGCAAGACTGGTGCCCCCTTTGATCATTATGACATTTACTAGTAATAATTAATATCCATGACATCACAACATAATTAACCCCTTGCATCTGGAATGTTTAATGATGAGAATGTCATCAATATAGCGAGTCTCTCAGATAAATATACTGATATTAAATTCAGAAGCTTTCCTTCTACCTTCCTTTAGAAGACACAGGAGAATTGTACTTTCTATAAATATACATGTCACATATGGTGGGGGACAACTCATCCATCACCTTGTAAGGCAGACGCCTATATTGCCCTATTATTCTATGATATAATCACCTTACTGGCAGCTCGGAGCCCTTCACCATCCACCACCACCTGTTAGGGAAATACAACGAGATTATATTTACAGGTTAGGAATATTCTCATTCATAGACATGATACAATATGACATCATTTGAGACTTCCATAGTAACAGCCAATCAGATCTCTGTGTTCATTTTCCCGCATTTTTATGTATGAGGCCTGATGACTGTATGAAATGTTTTGTGGTTGCCTGAAGTGTGTTTTCTGTGCACTCTGCAACGCATGGAGATTTATACTGTGTTCTTTCCACTATGGACGTCTCATATATGAAGGTGGAGCTGTGGATGAAGAATACTTTTATCTATTAATATTCAGATCTAGAGATAGAAATATTATAGATTATATCTGACCTTTTGACCTTGGGCTGCTTTACCTATAGGTAGAATGTGGGGTGATGTTCAGGACAATAAATGTTGCATGTTGTGGATCAGTAATTCTTCTACACAGTGTGGAAGATTTATCAAACTGCTGCAAGATCAGATTGTAGCTCTGAAAGCCAGTTGGAAAATGTAAATTGTGACCTGATTAGCTGCTATGGAGAACTGCTCCACAGGTTCTTTGCCATATTCTTGATTAATCAATTCAATTACTGTCCTAACTCAATATACAGAACTTTACATTGATGTACTTACATGAGAGCCTGATATTTTTCCTCCTCACTTTCTTCTTCTTCCTCTTTCCCCACCGCGCCTTCATTCTCCTCCTCAGTATTGATAACTTCCACCATCTCTTCCAGCACTTCTTCTTCCTTGATGTTCTTCTCCTCTACCTCCTTGATTGTATTGTCCTCCACTTTCCCCTGCTTTTCGATGTTTATCTCCTCCATAACCTTCTCTACCTCCTCGATCTTATTCTCCATATTTTTGATCTCCTCCACCTCCTTGATCTTAATCTCCTCCACCTCCACGATATTAATCTCCACTTTCTTAATCTTAATCACCTCCATCTCCTCGATCTTAACTTCCTCTGCCTTTATGATCTTAATCTCCTCCGCCTCCTCAACCTTAATCTCTTCCACGACCTCCCTGATGTTTATCTGCTCCAACTCCTCCTCAGTGTTAATCTCCTCTATCTCATCCTCCATGGTTATATCCTCCAAGATGTTAATCTTCTCATTCTCTTTCTTGATGTTACCATATTCCACCTCCTCATCGATGTTAATCTTCTCCATCTCCTTCTCCTCAATCTTAATCTCCTCCTCCTCCTTTTTCTCCTCCTTGACTTCCTCCAATCTAAAAGTAGATAAGACAGTGAGAGTCCAGGACATGCTCTGTGTGCTCTATTGATATAGAAATGATGAATAGTCATGTGGAAATGAGTAATGGACAAGCCCCATTTACCAGATCTATCCTCAACTTGTACCCATACCTCAGGATCTGAGCCTATAACGAAAAATTTCTATCAATATTTATGTATTATCTAAACTTCAAGACCTATCCTCAAATCTTCAGTCTTCACTTATTGGTCCTTGCATTTTATCCCTTATCTGACCATCAAAACCCTAACCTATAGCAGCGACTGAGGACCTCCCCAGCACTCAAAACCCTAAGGACCCACTTACTGTTACCGATACACAAAAAGTACTGGGGTAATACAGAGATAATAAGCACAGTGATGTCACAGTACAGAGACTCTGTTTAGGTGAAAAAATAATGAAGTTCAGGCACAGGAATGATGCACACAGCAGAGATGACCATGGGGCATCTATAATAACACTGAGGACGGGGCCACATTCTATTTTCCACATACCCTTCCATCCTCTATAGTCACCATTAACTGCACCTTATATCTCACTGGAAATGGGCCTTTAGTTGTTTGACCCCATAGCAACTGAAATGTCTGCAAACCCAGCAGTTATATTCCTGATCCACATAGCAAAACACAGAGTGTCCCTTCCAAATCTGCTATTTCCCTAACACAGCAGCTGGCAGCCACCACTAGGGGGAGCTCAGTGCATACAGATTTATAAAACTACAATCAAACGGCATGTGAGCTGTATACAGTGAGATCCCCCTAGTGACCACTGCAGGAAAAAACACAACAGGAAGCAGAAAAAGCAAATGCATAGAGCAGCCCCTGTCCCATAGCAGTCACCAAGTCTCCCTCTGCGGAAGGTACACCACTGCCACCCGCATCCCTTCTACTGGGTCCATCTGTGAAGCTTCTACATGCGGTTATACTCAGGTGCTGAGAGTAATCAGACATATTGTACACTTACAGGAAAGATGGACTTACCTGACTCTACGCAATTCACCAACCAAAGCTGCAGAAGAGGAAAAGGAAAGAGGCGGCCATTACTGAAGAGGAGGAGACATGATAGAAGAAGATGACAGACACAACAGGAGCTGAGGACACAGCAGACTTACCTCCAGCACCAACTACAACCCTCAGGGGAGTGTCAGCTCTGCAGCCCCTTATATAATGTGTGTGATGTCATAATGTGCGGGGGAGGAGCCAACAGCACAACATTCCATAACATCATAAAGAGGCTGGAGGAGGTAGCCAATCAGAATTTGCGGGGAGGAGCCAAAAGCACAATATTCTATGACATCATAAAGAGGCCAGAAGAGGCAGCCAATCAGAATGTGTGGGGAGGAGCCAACAGCACAGTATTCCGTGACATCATAAAGTGGCCAGAGGAGGCAGCCAATCAGGTGTAATCTATATTGAATGTATGTAAATTTCCCACTTTAGCCCTGTTCAATGGAAGACAGTATTTATATAATGTATATCTAGACGGTATATAGACAGGACATTATAGATAATTCTACTGTATAATAGACGCTTGTTTCTGGACCTGCTGCTATTTCTCAGAAAACTTTTTTACGTTTGTCTTTTTTTCCCCAATAAACTTTATTCATTTTTCCGCAGATACAATACATTGGGGCCTATAGGCACATATCCATAGTGTCCCATAAGTGGGTCTTCCCCATGCATGATGGGAGTTATTCCCCAGCAGCGGGATATCAGTGGCGGCGCCATCCCTGCTCCATATATTATCATTGTATTGTATTGTCGCTCTCGACATTGATACAATTTTCTCCTGATTCGTTATTTTGTGTCACTGACACCTGAACCAGTGATGTGTAACCTGCTGTTCTCCAGCTGATGTTTAACTACAACTCCCAGCATGCCATGGAAAATGCAGACTGTCAGCCTATGCTGGGACTTGTAGCTCCACAACAGCTGCAAGTTGCAAATCTGTAATGTTAACAAAGAATTAATATACCATGAAGGCAGCAGCTATGGGGTCAGTGATGGGGCCATGGGATCTTGGATGTGGGGTGGCAGGGTGCAGTCAGGTTCTGCTCCATGTCTTGCTGCTGCTGTTGGTGGGTGGTTTCTTCAGTAGGTGTGTGAAGAAAAGTGCTCATTAGAGACTCCAGACTTTTGCTGCTGATGGAGCTGGTGCTGCTCCTGATCCCCCCCCCCCCTGCAGCATTCATTTCAGTGAAGCATGAGCGCAGAGGGCCCCCCCAGTCAGACCTTTATGAGGATGGGCAATGGCGCACATAGGCAGCAGCCAATTGACTTACATAGGATGCCTCAATAGTAGTTGAGTTTATCCTTCCTCTCATCGGGTGAAAAAAAGGTCCCCATTTTTGAGCCTTTAAGTCATCCCTAAAAGCTTGCATCTGGCCATTTGTGCAAGGTACTTGGAGGGACTCTCTGCCTCCATCTCCACTGCATACTGCCACAGTGTCTCGAGGTCATCTGCCTGGTCTTCCTCATCGTCATCCAGTTCCTCATGCTCCTCCTGTTCCTATCCTGTCACTTGTGCAGAAAAAACACTAATTTCTGTATACGTTGCTTGTGCGTGAATGTTCTCCTCAGCCAGTTCAGCACCCACAGGGCTCAGGTGGCCTTGAGATGTAGACGCCACGTCTCCTGTCCCCTGGTCAGACAGATTTATCAGCATCTGCTCTAGGACATGAAGGAATTGGAATGATGTCATTCATCTCGTAGTCCTGGCGGCTGAGAAATAAAGTGGCCTCCTCAAAGGGCCTCAGGAAACAGCAGTTGTCACACATGAGCTACCACTGGCTAACTTTGAAGTTACACAGGGGAGTGCTTCTGTCCACCTGCAACATCAAGAAATTGTTTACAGCCTTCATCTTCCTCTTAAGTCGGTCCAACATGTGGAGGATGGAGTTCCAACAGGCGGAAACACGGCATATCAGGCGATGTTGTGGAATGCTATTCTGCCTTTGCAGCTCAAGGAGGACGTGTTTTGCAGTGTAAGAGGGGCTGAACTGTATGCACAGTTTCCTGACAATTTTTTTGATGTCTTGTAGTTGGGTGGAAGACTTTAGGAACTGCGTTTGTAGTACCCCAGAGCGGGCACTACCATTCCGACACCCTGCTACTGTCTCTAATGGCTAACCAATACGATCATCTGTGTATTTATTCCAGGTTTTTTGATATTGTGCTTTAATAACATGGCTATGTAACCTATGTATTGTAGTGCATTCACTGTGCCTGGTTGTCCAGCAGACGGCAGTGTATCTGGCAGTGAGAGATCTAGGGGGAGATTCCATTCTCCCCCTTTTGGGCAGAAGTGGGCTAGTCTCTTCCTACCAAGGGAGAGGTTATGGGAAGCTATAGTCAGTCGAGAGTGAAGTTGAGAATTGGAAGGAGAGCACACATGTCGCAGTAAGGGGATCTCCCCTCTCTTGCAGCAGGAGTCTTCCAGGAGAAGCAGCTTGCAAAGCACCCTGACTCCTTACATTTTAAAGACAGAGTATAACAAGGGGGTCAAAAGCCAAAGGCACCTCGCTCAAAGTTACCAGTACTTGTAGAAAGTCCAGCTACCAGACCGAAGCCAGAGTCTCAGTAGACAGGCTTAATTCGTGCTGTAATTAAACAGATGTGCGCACCATAGTGTAATTCCGGATAGACAGGATAATATGAAATAAATTTCAAGGCTCACCTTGTTGGGTTGTGCTAGTTATAGGCACAACTCTAATGAACGCTCATCAGAAGGGTCCTGAAAACCTGGAGGGTGGTGGTCTACAGCAACAGGAAAGGTAGTCTTCTTATCGGAGATCCCTGGAATCCCCAAGAAAGTGCGTATTTGCAGAGATAAACTTACCACGACGCAAAGACCAACCACAGGTCACCAGGATCAGGAATCAAGTATTTTGTTGCAGCAATGCAACGCGTTTCGGGGAATCACTCCCCTTCATCAGGTACAAGAGGCTGCACAGTTTTGTGTGGATGCAAGTTCATTCAAGGAAAGCTGTTAACCGTTTACCAAGTCTGGACTCTTACTCTACCAACTATCACTCTCCCCTTTACTGCTGCAGAGCCTAACCCTGGGGACCGACGGTATCCAGGTAGGAGCACCATGACACACACAAAACTCATAAGGCAAAATTACCACTCAGCATTCCTAAAAACTTGGGACTCAATCGGCCCTGGGGGCGTCACGTTGCACTTTACAACCAGAATAAAGATGTGCACCATGCAGAACGCATGGCTCAGCCCTCTTTAACGCAGTGCCGACACAATATTCTTCCCGTTGTTGGTCACCATAGTTCGGATTTTCAGTTGGAGAACAGAAAGACAGGATTTGATTTTCTCTTGTAGGACTCGGGCAATTCCTCCCCAGTGTGACTCCGTTCTCCCAGGAAAACCAGGTGCAGGACAGCGTGACACCCCCGTACTATAGGTGGCATGCTGAAGTTGCACTCCGAATTGTGCCTGCAGTGGAGGCTGAGGACAAGGTGGAGGATGAGAAGGCAGAGCAGGACATTGGCACAGGACTCACAGCTTGAGAATGTGTTGGCGGCAGTGCCGTAACCTGGCCAGGTTGCTGGTGTGGATGGGCAGGACCCACATTTACCCAGTGGGCCATAAAGGATAGCCCCACATGTCGGCGCTGCCGTGAACTTTAGCAGACACAGACAGGCTCAAGGACTATCCCATCTTCTGCTCAACATACGTGTGCAGGGCTGGTACAGCCTTTTTGGAGAAGTAATGACGACTTGGGACTCTCCACCTTTGCTCGACACAAGCCATCAGTTCTAAGAACGGTGCAGGTTCCACCACATGGAAAAGGAGGGACTGTAGTACCAGCAACTAGAGATGTTGCGAACATAAAATTTTCCGTTCGCGGACTGCGAACGCGAATTTCTGCAAATGTTCGCGAACTGGCGAACCGCCATAGACTTCAATAGGCAGGCGAATTTTAAAACCCACAGGGACTCTTTCTAGTGATGGAAAAATTGTTTCAAGGGGACTAACACCTGGACTGTGGCATGCCGGAGGGGGATCCATGGCAAAACTCCCATGGAAAATTACATTGTTGACGCAGAGTTGGATTTTAATCCATAAAGAGCATAAATCACCTAACAATCCAAATATTTTTTGAACAACGTGGTTTAAAACATCCAGTGTGTGTATATGATCAGGTATGATGTTGTATCGATTAGGTAGTGTAAGGGTTACGCCCGCTTCACAGACATTGACAGACCAAACTCCCCTTTTAATGCACCGCAAACAACCGCAAACAGTCCATTTGCCCAACCGCAAACTCACCATTTATACAAGGTTAGATACCAAGCTAGCCATGTCCCGTTGATGTCATTGAAGGTTTCTTCCTCCACCCAGCCACGTACAACACCAAGGGTCCCGGAAAGGTGAATTGAATTGATTTTTCGAACGGGGAGATGGTTAAAAAAACGCTGGCTCCCTCCCCTTTGTTTGAATTTACGCCACGGTCACTGCGTCTGCGCCGTACAATTTACTGTCACACCCGATATGAGTGCTATTTTCTGTAGTTCTCTCTTCTCATCAGTTTAATCCCTGTTACGTCCCATATCAGGGTGGGATTGCCTTTTGTGAAAAAAAATTTAGGCCGGGTACCTTCGACTGCCTTCACAGTGACAGACTAAACTCTGATACACCAAACTGAATTGATTTTAGGAACCGGGAGATGGAAAAAGCAGCTTGGTCGGTCCTCTTACTCCCAAGTTGGGGCACTGCGCGTGCACGGAGCAATGTGCTGTGACACCCTATATGAGTGGTGTCTTAACTAGTACTATTCCTATCAGTTTAATCCCTGTTACGTCCCCTATCCGGGGACGTGTGTCGAATTGATTAATTATTGTCGAATTAACGAACCATTACGACATCCTGGAATAATTTAGTTCTGAGCTTTGTACTTGATTTGTATTGGAATTGATGGGGATTTTTTAAATTGTCTGCATTATTTCTAATAAACTATTAAGAGACTTTATTATGATTTTTTTATTTTATGTATTAAAAACCCACCCATACAACTTAATAAAAATAAATAAAAAAAATTAAGTTTTTTCTATGAAAAATTATCCAGCCAAACGCTTTTGGTCTGATCATAATGAAGCAACGGCCTTATCATCTGGGGTGTGGCAACATTGCCAACACACTCAGAGGTGATGATCGCTTCATTGTGATACGCAAGCCCCTTCACCACAACAAGGTAACGATCACGAAGGGGAATTGACACTTGTATGTGCCTTTTTGTTTGGTTTTATTTTTGCAGCCACAGTGCAGCACCAGAGGCCAGAAAAATTAGGCATGTACACATGCCTGAAAAATAATGTTATTGTTGCAGCCGCTGTTGTTGCAGCCGCTGTTGTAGCAACGGCTGGAAAAATTGATATTTTCAAGGCAGAAAGGTGACTAAAACATTGCGGCTTGAACCCTAGTTGGTGGTGGAGAATTCACAAAAGTCATCCGGTATGCAGACATTAAATACAGCAGCGTGGGGACCATTTTGAGGCCAAGGCATGTCATCAGGGCTTTTGTTAGTCAAACGTATCCCCCACTGTCAGTCCCTTCGGGATCCATGCCTCATTCATCTTAATGAAGGTGAGGTAATCAACACTTTTTTGACCGAGGCGACTTCTTTTGTCAGTGACAATACCTCCTTGCTGCACTGAAGGTCCTTTCTGACAGGAAACTTGAAGCGGGGCAGGCCAGAAGTTCTATCGCAAATTGGGATAGCTCAGGCCACAGGTCAAGCCTGCACACCCAGTAGTCAAGGGGTTCATCGCTCCTCAGAGTGTCGATATCTGCAGTTAAGACGAGGTAGTCTGCTACCTGTCGGTCGAGTCGTTCTCTAAGGCTGGATCCCGAAGGGCTGTGGCGATGTGTAGGACTGAAAAAGCTCTGCATGTCCTCCATCAACAACACATCTGTAAAGCGTCCTGTCCTTGCCGCCGTGGTCATGGTAGGAGGAGGATTACTTTCACCTCTTCCCCTGTTAGATTCCCGTTGTGCTGTGACATCCCCCTTATAAGCTGTGTAAAGCATATTTTTTAGTTTTGTTTTGAACTGCTGCATCCTTTCTGACTTTCGGTAAGTTGGTAACATTTCCGCCACTTTCTGCTTATACCGGGGGTCTAGTAGCGTGGCCACCCAGTACAGGTCGTTCTCCTTCATCCTTTTTATACGAGGGTCCCTCAACTGACATGACAGCATGAAAGACCCCATTTGCACAAGGTTGGATGCCGAGCTACTCTATTCCCGTTCCTCGTCCTCACTAATGTCATTGACGGTCTGTTCTTCACCCCAGCCACGTACAACACCACGGGTCCCAGAGAGGTGACAACAACGAGCACCCTGGGATGCCTGCTGTGGTTGGTCTTCCTCCTCCTCCAAGCCACATTCCTCCTCTGACTCCTCTTCCTCACACTCCTCTTCCAGCGTTGCCGCAGGTCCAGCAAGCGATGATGACAAGGCTGTTTCTGGTGGTGATGGTGACCACAACTCTTTCTCTTCACGCTCATCTACAGCCTGATCCAGCACTCTTCGCAGGGCACGCTCCAGGAAGAAAACAAATGGGATGAGGTCGCTGATGGTGCCTTCGGTGCGACTGACTAGGTTTGTCACCTCCTCAAAAGGACGCATGAGCCTACAGGCATTGCGCATGTGTAGTGTACGGGGGCTGTAATGCCCGTCACTACAGAAGGGTCACTTGTGTGCTGTCGTTTCCCCTTATTTATGGGGAGGTTGGTATAAGTCATCTTTATAAAATATAATGTAATGTAATGCTATGTACTTCCCTGTTACTGTAAAATGTGCATGTACAGGCCTGCTAGGGGTGTCATTCCAGCTCTTAGTCACTAGAGGGAGCTAGGGAGCCCTAGTTTATATAAGGCTCAGTCAGGGAAAGGAAGAGGAGTTGAAGTGAGAGTTAAAGAGTGAGTTGGAGTTGGAGTTAGAGATTAGACTATGTCAGAGTCAAGTCCAGGCCTGAAGCCTGCAGACCAGGAGAGGGTATTGCAGTCCCTGTAACCGGGTTCCAGATCCAAGGAGAAGGTTCCCCTCCTGAGTTCATATATGCAGAAGCAGGAACACCACAGTTAACCAGCCTGAGGAAACTGAGAGAGACAGAGGCAAGTCCAGAAAAGCAAGAGGTACTAAAGACAACAGAGGAGGTACTTGATAATTATAAAACCAAGGATATAAGCCAGAGCTAGGGCATCGGGCCTTGGAGAAGAGTTTCTATGTTCCAGGATCAGTCAGGAATAGAGTGCAAGCCGCCTGTACTGCAAGTCCTGTGTTTAACACTCTGAAGTCACCTTGCTATATATATTGCCTGCATCAAATGTATTGAAACCAACTGTCTTCAAAGGAACTGCGCTTCCATCTATGTCCATGTATGATGACTACTAAAGTTTGAGTTCTGTTTTAACATCACGGTGTTCCTCAGTTATTCCTGCTATCAGCAAACGGCGTGCCACCGTTTAATTGGCACTGGCGTCACGAACTTTATTTATCATTACCTGCCCTTGCAGAGAGTCAGCTGTCTCAGGTTAGTGGTCACAATTGCACTACAACACCCAGGAACACTATTAACCCTAACTTGAGTACGCTGCACCTCTCTTTTGGCGTCACGAACAGGATACGCACGCTTTCTAGTGCAAGAAGCGTGAACTTTGTGCCTTATACAGTTGCCCTGTGACCAAAGTGACAAATTGCCTGTTTTATTAAAGTGGACTTTGTGGACTGAAAAATATACCAAAAGTGTCCCTAAAACCTCCAAAAAGCACTGTGCAGTGTTGCGCTATCAAGAGGAAGGAAATCGCCACATCGGAGTGTGGTTTTATGGACTTTTTACCATCCTGCTTGCTGTCAGTGAATAGATAGCGTTTCTTGCTAAAAGATGGCCGCTGAGCTTGCTGAATTTACTGCTGCGTCATCTTCATTCCGAAAAGGCGGGAAAAGTTAGCGCCTTTTTACTGAAAAAGCGGGAGAAGGTTCAAGGTCAGGCGCCACCGCCTGTCTGGACATTTGCATGTCTGCCAGCATGGACTCCGCCTTCCACATACTGGAATACCTGGGGGGCGGCCTCCCAGTGCAATGGGAGGATCTGGCTGAACTTATTGGCGCCACCCTGTCGCTCTCCGTAGTAGGATCGAGCATGTTGGAGAGTAAAGACTGCTCTGCTGAGATGTCTGCGCCTGAGCTATTGAAAACGGATGTCGTTGGTGTCGAGCCAGAGGAGGCTCCACCGGCCTACTCTCCGGAACCGGAGAGACCCGCCTGCCCGCCACTGGGGAAAGAACCGGAGCATTGCTATGGCTCTTGGAGAGATTTCTTTCAGCCCTCTTTCAAGTGGTCCGCATTAATGGCAGAGATCCGGGAGGCCGCTATAAAGAGGAATACTAAAACCAAAATATATTATGAAGAACTGACCAAGTCCATTTATGACCGTCATTCCAATACCCAACCCCGCCTGGAAAGGAGAAGGGGGTTGGTGCTGTCCTTTGACAAAACCCGTGGCTACGGGTTCATACAAGACCACATTACTGGCAGAGACTTGTTCGTCAACCGGAGGTCTGTCAAGAGAGGTTACCTCCCTGGGCATCTGCATAACCTCCGCGAGGGAGAGGAGGTAGAATTCACCCCTGCCGAGGGCCTGCGAGGCCCATATGCGACTGCCGTGACCCGTCCCAAGAAGGAACCGGAGGACTGGGAGGCAGAAGAGGACTAGTCTGGCTGCGAGCGGGCACCTGAGCGCTCTCCAGAAACAGCCCATCACGCGTTCCAAGAGCGGGGCTCTTTCATTGGTCCTAATGTATTCTGGCAGCCAACCGTGTTGGAGAAATGGGTGAGTCCCTATCCGTCCCCCGCGCTGCCTCGCCGGGAGAAAACCATCCAAGATATGGAAAATTTAAAAGGACTCCGCGTTACCCTGGAAAATATCCGTAAAGGTCGGAGACCAGATGCGCCACCGGAGCCTGCAGCGGCCGCGTCCGACGCATCGTTTACTGTACCTGCGCCGGCGGCGCCAGCAGAGGACAGCGATTCGGACACTGAAAGTATAGGTGACCAGATCGTCCGTCTGGAGGAAAAGTTGCTGCGCACGATTGCCACCGCCAGGATCCAGACGCCGCCTAAGGAGGACGAGGTAAGGGTGCCTGTCACCACCCGTAAACCACCTTCTGCTAACATTGCTCTGTCAAGGTCCCAAAGAAGTCTCGCTAATCCTGTGACTTGCTGCACAGAGCCCACCGTACCGCTTGCGGCGGCGGTATCAAGTCCACCGCAGCCTACGATAATTATGCCGGGACCTGTACGGTCCACAAGAGTCTTTACCCCTAGGCCTATGGGGCCAATACCTATTAGGGGTCCCTTCACTTTGCAGCTGCCCCCTGACACTGTAATGTGGGCACATCCACCTGTAGAGAACTACTACAGCCCTTATTTGCCAGCAGAGCTGGGCAACTATGAGGCGCCCTTGTGAATTAGCCTGCTAGGCCTTTGATTTATTTTTGCCAAGGGATGATTTTGAAAAGTTAACCCTTCCAGGACAGGAGTCCGTTGTTTCTGGTCCTTTGTTGCTGCTGACAGTTTATCCACGGCTCAGTGGTAGTGGTCACTCACTGAAATAATAAAGTCAACAAAGCCAAGTTTGTTTCCAGGACCTCCTGCCTGCTTCTGCTATCACACACCAAGTTGTGCCTGTTCCGTTGTTGCACCTTTTACCCTTAACCCCCTTTTCAGGTTGATCAGGGGTATTACAGCACTTGTTTTATATTATGCCATTTGATTGTGCAACTTGATACTAAGGAACCGTGCCCAGTGATAGACTCAAAAGTACCTGAGCCTCTGAGATCTTTGTTTTTAAGGAAATGTGCCCAGAGATGGACTCCACTGCACGAGAGCCTCTGTGATTTACAAGAAAGGAACCTGGGTACGGACTCATATTTGTTCTTTGAGCCTCCAAGAACTTTTATACAGGGAGTGCAGAATTATTAGGCAAGTTGTATTTTTGAGGATTAATTTTATTATTGAACAACAACCATGTTCTCAATGAACCCAAAAAACTCATTAATATCAAAGCTGAATATTTTTGGAAGTAGTTTTTAGTTTGTTTTTAGTTTTAGCTATTTTAGGGGGATATCTGTGTGTGCAGGTGACTATTACTGTGCATAATTATTAGGCAACTTAACAAAAAACAAATATATACCCATTTCAATTATTTATTTTTACCAGTGAAACCAATATAACATCTCAACATTCACAAATATACATTTCTGACATTCAAAAACAAAACTAAAACAAATCAGTGACCAATATAGCCACCTTTCTTTGCAAGGACACTCAAAAGCCTGCCATCCATGGATTCTGTCAGTGTTTTGATCTGTTCACCATCAACATTGCGTGCAGCAGCAACCACAGCCTCCCAGACACTGTTCAGAGAGGTGTACTGTTTTCCCTCCTTGTAAATCTCACATTTGATGATGGACCACAGGTTCTCAATGGGGTTCAGATCAGGTGAACAAGGAGGCCATGTCATTAGATTTTCTTTTTTTATACCCTTTCTTGCCAGCCACGCTGTGGAGTACTTGGACGCGTGTGATGGAGCATTGTCCTGCATGAAAATCATGTTTTTCTTGAAGTATGCAGACTTCTTCCTGTACCACTGCTTGAAGAAGGTGTCTTCCAGAAACTGGCAGTAGGACTGGGAGTTGAGCTTGACTCCATCCTCAACCCGAAAAGGCCCCACAAGCTCATCTTTGATGATACCAGCCCAAACCAGTACTCCACCTCCACCTTGCTGGCGTCTGAGTCGGACTGGAGCTCTCTGCCCTTTACCAATCCAGCCACGGGCCCATCCATCTGGCCCATCAAGACTCACTCTCATTTCATCAGTCCATAAAACCTTAGAAAAATCAGTCTTGAGATATTTCTTGGCTCAGTCTTGAAGTTTCAGCTTGTGTGTCTTGTTCAGTGGTGGTCGTCTTTCAGCCTTTCTTACCTTGGCCATGTCTCTGAGTATTGCACACCTTGTGCTTTTGGGCACTCCAGTGATGTTGTAGCTCTGAAATATGGCCAAACTGGTGGCAAGTGGCATCTTGGCAGCTGCACGCTTGACTTTTCTCAGTTCATGAGCAGTTATTTTGCGCCTTGGTTTTTCCACACGCTTCTTGCGACCCTGTTGACTATTTTGAATGAAACGCTTGATTGTTCAATGATCACGCTTCAGAAGCTTTGCAATTTTAAGAGTGCTGCATCCCTCTGCAAGATAACATAGTAACATAGTACATAAGGCCGAAAAAAGACATTTGTCCATCCAGTTCGGCCTGTCATCCTACAAGTTGATCCAGAGGAAGGCAAAAAAAAACCCTGTGAGGTAGAAGCCAAGATATCTCACTATTTTTGACTTTTCTGAGCCTGTCAAGTCCTTCTTTTGACCCATTTTGCCAAAGGAAAGGAAGTTGCCTAATAATTATGCACACCTAATATAGGGTGTTGATGTCATTAGACCACACCCCTTCTCATTACAGAGATGCACATCACCTAATATGCTTAATTGGTAGTAGGCTTTCGAGCCTATACAGCTTGGAGTAAGACAACATGCATAAAGAGGATGATGTGGTCAAAATACTCATTTGCCTAATAATTCTGCACGCAGTGTACTGTTTTATCTTTTATGCTGTTCTATTAAGGACAATTTGCACATATGGACTATCCTGGTAATAATGTTACGCTGTGCCAGGTCAGCGCCCCAGTTCCATTCACTATCCTGAGAGAAGAGAACGACGCCCCTTGTCACCACACTTCACCTTTGCCAATTGGACCTGATATGAATGTATATGCAGATGAATTACATGTATGTATGCCTGCATGTGTCTTTTTCTATTTCAGGTGAAAATTCCAGTTGGGCGGGCCCTGATGGAGTACGAGGTCGTACTCAGCTTAAAGCAGCGGGGTGTGTAGTGTACGGGAGCTGTAATGCCCGTCACTACAGAAGGGTCACTTGTGTGCTGTCGTTTCCCCTTATTTATGGGGAGGTTGGTATAAGTCATCTTTATAAAATATAATGTAATGTAATGCTATGTACTTCCCTGTTACTGTAAAATGTGCATGTACAGGCCTGCTAGGGGTGTCATTCCAGCTCTTAGTCACTAGAGGGAGCTAGGGAGCCCTAGTTTATATAAGGCCCAGTCAGGGAAAGGAAGAGGAGTTGAAGTGAGAGTTAAAGAGTGAGTTGGAGTTGGAGTTGGAGATTAGACTATGTCTGAGTCAAGTCCAGGCCTGAAGCCTGCAGACCAGGAGAGGGTATTGCAGTCCCTGTAACCGGGTTCCAGATCCAAGGAGAAGGTTCCCCTCCTGAGTTCATATATGCAGAAGCAGGAACACCACAGTTAACCAGCCTGAGGAAACTGGGAGAGACAGAGGCAAGTCCAGAAAAGCAAGAGGTACTAAAGACAACAGAGGAGGTACTTGATAATTATAAAACCAAGGATATAAGCCAGAGCTAGGGCATCGGGCCTTGGAGAAGAGTTTCTATGTTCCAGGATCAGTCAGGAATAGAGTGCAAGCCGCCTGTACTGCAAGTCCTGTGTTTAACACTCTGAAGTCACCTTGCTATATATATTGCCTGCATCAAATGTATTGAAACCAACTGTCTTCAAAGGAACTGCGCTTCCATCTATGTCCATGTATGATGACTACTAAAGTTTGAGTTCTGTTTTAACATCACGGTGTTCCTCAGTTATTCCTGCTATCAGCAAACGGCGTGCCACCGTTTAATTGGCACTGGCGTCACGAACTTTATTTATCATTACCTGCCCTTGCAGAGAGTCAGCTGTCTCAGGTTAGTGGTCACAATTGCACTACAACACCCAGGAACACTATTAACCCTAACTTGAGTACGCTGCACATGAGCGTCCAGTAACGTGGCAAACAAATACCCAGCTCCGCAGAGGCTGTCCTAGCACCCCGGTCATACAAATACTCGTTGACGGCTTTTTCTTGTTGGAGCAGGCGGTCGAACATTAGTAGTGTTGAATTCCAACGTGTCGGGCTGTCGCAAATCAAGCGCCTCACTGGCATGTTGTTTCGGCGCTGAATGTCTGAAAAGTGCGCCATGGCCGTGTAGGAACGCCTGAAATGGCCACACACCTTCCTGGCCTGCTTGAGGACGTCCTGTAAGCCTGGGTACTTATGCACAAAGCGTTGTATGATCAGATTCAACACATGTGCCATGCACGGCACATGTGACAACTTGCCCAAATTCAATGCCGCCAACAAATTGCTTCCATTGTCACACACCACTTTGCCGATCTCCAGTTGGTGCGGGGTCAGCTACTGATCCACCTGTACCTTCAGGGCGGACAGGAGTGCTGGTCCGGTGTGGCTCTCTGCTTTCAGGCAAGTCAACCCCAAGACAGCGTGACACTGTCGTATCCAGGATGTGGAATAGCCCCTGGGGAGCTGGGGGGATTCAGTTGATGTGCAGCCAGACGCCGCAGCAGAAGAGGACTCAGCCGAGGAGGTTATGGAAGAGGATGGAGTAGGAGGAGTAGAGGAGGTGGCAGTAGGCCTGCCTGCAAGTCGTGGCGGTGTCACCAACTCCGCTGCAGAGACACGCATTCCATGCTTGTCAGCCGTCAGCAGGTTGACCCAATGCGCAGTGTAGGTGATATACCTGCCCTGACCGTGCTTTGAAGACCAGGTATCAGTGGTCATATGGACCCTTGCCCCAACACTGTATGCCAGAGATGCCATGACTTCCTTTTCAATCACTGAGTAGAGGTTTGGGATTGCCTTTTTTGAAAAGAAAATTCGTCCGGGTACCTTCCACTGTGGTGTCCCAATAGCGACAAATTTTTTGAAGGCCTCAGACTCCACCAGCTGGTATGGTAAAAGCTGGAGGGCTAAGAGTTCCGTCAAGCCAGCTGTCAGACGCCTGGGCAAGGGGGTGACTCTGGGACATTGGCTTCCTACGCTCAAACATTTCCTTTACAGACACCTGACTGTGGGCAGATGAGATGGAACTGCTGAAGGTGAGAGGCGGAGTGGCGGGTGGTTGAGAGGGGGCAAGGAGGACAGCAGTGGTTGACGTGGCTGAAGATGCTGGACCAGGAGGAGGATGGTGGCTTTGAGCTTGTGTGCTGCTTCTACTCGTCATCATGTGTTGATCCCATAGGCGTTTGTGATGTGCGATCATGTGCCTTCGCAAAGCAGTTGTACCTAGGTGGGTGTTGGATTTCCCACGACTCAGTTTCTTTTGGCACAGGTTGCAAATGGCATCGCTGTTATCAGAGGCAGACACACAAAATAAATGCCACACTGCTGAGCTTTGCAATGACGACATTCTGGTGGTGACAGCAGCATGTATTGATTGGCGTGCTGTCTGGCTGACCCCGGGTGCCGATACATGCTGTCTGTGCCACTAGCTCCTTGCGATGACCTCCCCCTGCTTCCAACTCGTCTCCTCCTTCTCTCTGTCTCCCCTTCTGAACTTTCCCCCTCTTCTTCTTCTCTTCGAGCAGGCACCCACGTGGCTTCCACGGACACATCGTCATCATCAACCACTTCACTTGTATCTGACACCTCAGCAAAGGAAGCAGCAGCGGGTACAACATGATCATCATCATCATCACACTGTACATCCATGTGTGTAATGCTGCCTGACTGAGACATATCCCTGTTATCTCCATCCTCTGGCAATAATGGTTGCGCATCACTAATTTCATCCAAATGATGTGTAAATAACTCCTCTGAGGGATCAAGTGAAGCGACTGTGGTGGCTGTGGTGGTAGTGGTGGTGGTGGCGGCGGGCGGGAGAGTGGTAACTTGAGAGCAGGTGACCAAAGCTGAGCTGGAGGAGGATGGTGCGTCAAGGTTCTTAGCGGAAGCTGTTGAAGATTGGGTGTCCTGTGTAAGCCAGTCAACTATTTTCTCCGAATTTTTTGGGTTCAGGGTACGTGGCCTCTGAACACTGGGCATTATTCCAGGGCCAGTGGAAATCACAGCACCACAAACACGACGGCCCCTGCGGCGTGGCCTGCCTCTGCCTGTCATTTTTTATTAGATAAGTGTTACTATGCGTGCAAGGTACTGTGCCACCCTATATAAGTGGTGGGCAGTGGGCACAGTACAGTCTGTGTGGGCCTGACACACACTGGCTTGCAACTGTGATTATATCACAGAAAAATATTAAATAGAATTTTTATTTATCTGCGAGGTATTTGTGAGTGAGTGACACCCTGTAACGGTATAAGTGGAGGTCTAGCTACTAGCCAGTGGACACAATACAGTCTGTGTGGGCCTGACACACACGGGCTTGCAAATGGGATTAGATCACAGAAAAATATTAAATAGATAATATCTGCGAGGTATTTTCTGTCACACCCTGTATGAATGGTGTGCACACAGTGCTGTCTGTGACTGAGCCTGCAGCCTCTCACACATGGGCAGGCAACTGCAATATATGTATATATAAAATAAAATAAATAGCAGACTGATGTACCAGCCCTGA